>NC_133656.1:130766371-131055076 GCF_009905375.1 Apium graveolens
TTCATATTGAAGACCATCAGAGATAAAGCAAGAATTTCTGGTTCAAGAGTTACAGAATTCATTCCTAGTATTGTTGAAGATGATGGAAGTGAAATTCCAATGAAGAAGAATTCTGCTAAGCTTGAAGTGATTCTGAAAGGGAAATGTCTATGCTACAATGAAGATTCTTCTCATCCTAGGGTAATAAGACTGAATGATGGTTTAGAAAGAAACCATATCTCTGCTTTAAGGACTGCAATCTACCAGATTGTCAGAATGAAGAGATGAAGCAAGTCAAGACTACACTCTCTTAAGTCTTGAGGATTAAAGAAGAAAAGCTGATATCAAGCTTTGTCAAGAATCATTATGGATTCAGATTGACTCAGTGAGATTGGTAAAAGCTACAAGAACTGTAAGTTGTAGTTAGTTATCTAGTTAAACTCTTATTTGCATTTGTACTTAAATGTTTTTGACATCATCAAATCTATCAACTTGTATATTTTGCATAATTTACAAGTTGGGGGAGATTGTTAGATATATTTGATGTCATGTCTAATATAATTCATGTTTAGTTTTCGGATCTTAACAAACAGGATTTATCAGGACTTACTGAAATTAGGACTTACTGGAAGTCAGAACTTAATATCAGAACTTAAGGTCATATCAGAACTTAAGTGCAGGAAGACTTTCAGATAAGGAAGGAAGTTGATTTACAGTAGAAGATCGAGACTAAAACAAAAGAAGATATGCATGGAAAGAGTTAGAAGACTGGAAGACTTGAAGAAGATATCTGATTGATATATTTTAGGAGACAGAATTATATTCCATATCAATTAGAAATTATCTTGTAACTGTGTACTATATAAACACAGACTTAGGGTTTACACTATATGTGTTATCATTATCAAGAAGATTATACATTATAACCTAGCAGCTCTTAGTGATATTTGTTCATCACTGAGAGAGAACAACAATTCTTATTGTAACAGAGTTTATTCAATATACTTGATCTTTGTCACATACTTATGTTAAATCGATTTGATTGTATAAACACTGTATTCAACCCCATTCTACAGTGTTGTGTGACCTAACAGATGTGAAAAATAAAAATAACTTGTGAAAGAAGGCCTCTCTGAGATTGGCTAATCAGGATTCTAAAATCTTATTCTCAGATTATTTTTCTTTTATCTTGCACATTTTACCATATTGTAATGATGATGTTAAGAGGGACATTATGTTGCATGATATGTGATTAATGTTGATTTATGTGCACTAGTGTAACTTATTTTTATCCGTGTCCTATTTTTTGACGGAAATTTAATTAATCTAATTTTTTATTAGTCATTTCTCCTCAAAAGTAAGGTGTCTCTTCGCCTTCTTTTTTCTCTCTCGTCAATATAAATTCATGTCTTCTCACTAATCTTTTCACACAAAAACCCTTTTTCCTCTTCACTTTACCAAAGCTTCATCTCTCAATCTCCAAACATATTTCAAATGGATTTCCAAACTTGTTATGCTACATTCCTAGTCGAAGGTATCTTCTAAAACGTGCTAGAAATACCATTGAATATTTTTCAGTCCTTGCCATTCGAACTTCAAACAGAGGTTCATTTCAACCTCCTTATTCATCAAGATCATATGAAAGAGATGGAGAGAGAAAAGGGTTGCACAACAGGAGGGGATTATTCAGCTTGCTATCCTTGTGGAAGCAAGTCGAAAAGAAGAAAACATCTTAGATTAAGATATTTTGTTTATGTTTGTTGAACTTCCTACATGTAATTTAATCTTTATATAATAATGAAAAATCCTTCTTCTTGCTAATCTCTGTAGCATTGGTTGGTTATTGAATGACATGTCTTGAATAATTGCAAATGTTGTGATGTTCTGTTTCATTCAATCCTTAAATAATCAAAGACTGATTAATTGGCTGGTTAATGAAATTCAAAAGAACTGATAAATGTTGTTTGACCAAATCCGGTTTCCTACTAATGTTTCTTAGATTTGAGCACTGACCAACTCTCATTCATTGAATTAATTTAGTATGCTTACTCAAATCTTTTACTAGATTTTTCTGAGCACTAACTAATATTGATTCTTAACATGTCATAGTAGTTGGTTAAATTTTTGACAACCATGTCTACAACTAAACACAACATGAGATTTATAACCTTGTTTGTATTTCAGAAGGATTTTGATCAAACACACAATCGATTATGATTTCAGAAGTAAATAACTTGACCTTAAAAAGTGTAACTTTAAGGCAACCCACAAGTTATTAAAAACCTTTTATCTTGAACTCCCTAAACATAAGTGATAAATTTACAAAAAAACTAGTCAAAAAACAAACCTGTGAGTTGAGTGATACAGTAAGCCTCTCTGAGCTAAAATTAACTGGTATTAATTCCTGAGTGCACTCACTAGCTGTCTTCCTCAAAGACACTAGTGATTCAATTGAACATTTATAGTTGTCTCACGGAATTCTTCACAAACCATTTATAGTGCACTAACTTGCACAAATGAGAGCACTTCACTTGAAACATATTATATTCTTCAGAATAAGTTGCCAAAACTTAGTTCTGACCATATTCCTCTATAAATGTCAAAATTTCTTTTTTATCAAGAAACTCAACTTGTTTGAGATGCTTGTTTTAAAATTAGAAATAATCTACTTCCTTGTTAATCCCAGCATTCATGAAGCACAATGCTTGCATTGTGATTTCTCAGAACCCCCATTTAGAATTAGCTAGAGGCTATATAATGAGGCAGATCTTTATGATGACACTTCACAACCAAGGGTTTCATCACTCTTTGGTGAAGACCTTAGAAATCTAACACATTTTAGGTGTAAGTTGACCTGCAATGGCTGCATGGTTTGAGAATGATATTTCTGAGGAGAAATCATTCAAATCCATTCCAATTCAAATTGAGGTTCGTCCTGACTGAACAACAACCCTCAAGACTATTATCTAAAATATACTTCACTGAAGTATTGAGACAATAAGTACAACTACCTTGATTTATCAAAATAGGAAACCCACATTTGTGATGGTCCCTTTCAAAGGGAACCAGGGTTTGAGAATGTTATCTAAGTTGAAGATACATTCAAATCCCTTCTAGTTTACTGGAGCTTCATGAAAATAAAGAACATATCCACATAACCACAGAAATTTCTTGATTCTATATTATTCTTCCTGTGAGTACAACTATTCACTTTAGAACATGGGGCATCTCAA
Organism: Apium graveolens; assembly: GCF_009905375.1. Classification (NCBI taxonomy): domain Eukaryota; kingdom Viridiplantae; phylum Streptophyta; class Magnoliopsida; order Apiales; family Apiaceae; genus Apium; species Apium graveolens. The sequence continues at coordinate 130,769,584 of NC_133656.1, forward strand.
TTTTTGAGACACTGCCATTTTTAAATTCAGGCTGATGTGATCTCTATCTCTGAAGAGTCACAACTTAAATTCATCCAAACCTGAAAATAGATCCTCACATACATCGAAACAACTCATCACGTCTTCTCACAAATGATGGTTAAATACCAATTCTTTCACAATATTACAATTCTCGAGTTCATGAAGAAGGCACATCCTAAAACTGATGGTCATCATCCTCAGGATGATAAGTTGGAACATCAGTCTCTTATTTTAGTCATAAAAAGTTAAACTGTGTTCTTAAAGTTTAAATCAATTTTCACAGATCTTAACTAATATGACACTCACAACTGCTATCTTCTTTTCTTTATCAATGGCACAACCATTGATAAGTTTTAGTTCACCAATGTCTAGTCTACTGGCATAACACCGACAAGATAAATTGTTGCATCAATAGCTATCTTATAGAAATTGATAATAGTAAATTCCGTAAACTTTCTGCACTTTACTAAAGACAATCAGTCTAATATTCCTAGGTCTGGGGGAAGGGAGCGAATACACTAAAAATAAGAAGTTGTTTTTATAGCATGCAACGAAGAGCAATGTGAATGAGAGGCTGAGCAATTCTTTTAGCTCTGCAAGTAAGGTTGAGTGTTCCATCTTAAAAGGTGATGGTAAGGGTGCGAGGTGTGTGAGCCAGAGGGAGACCCTGGTGCAAGAAAATAGAGAACATGAGAGAAATATAGGTACAACTGAATGCAATATGAATATATTTAGGCTACATCAGAAGGCTGCTGCAAAGTACATGCCAATATGTCACACCCTAGCTGCACAAACTTAGTACTCTATTGGAGAAAGTTTATCTTCTCAAATCGTCAAAGTGAATTAAACACTCTTGATGAAATTTCTATTTTAAACCCTTGATGTTAACAAAAAGGGGGATAATTTTACATGAGTCACAACTCTAGCTGAGGGGAAACAACTTTAGGGGAAAAGTCTACAGAAGTCGCAGCTCTAGCTGGACGGAGGGACTCTAGCTAAGTAGGAGAAAAATCCGTAGATTTGTTCAACTAAAGGGGAGCAAGATGTTTCTAGCTGGGGGGTGTTAAAGAGAACTCTATAAATCTCTTCCTTTAAAAGTCCTCTCTCAGATAGGAGGGGGCAAGGGACATCAAGGATTAGAGTTCACTAGAAGGATAACAATGCATAAACAAAGGGGGAGTAATGGCTCCAAAGAAAATCTTTTCAAAACTTGGAGGCTATGAACTGGATGAGGCTGAAGTCTTGTAAACTTATTGAGTTTGGTGACATTTCAGTCCTAAACAATTATTGAAGCTAGCTAAAAGGATAGAGTTACAACTGAAAGGTGAGAAGCGGTCAAGAAGTCCAAGGAAAAGAGAAATAGGCACAGTTGCAAGGAAGAAAATAAATTATTTTTTGAAATTACAGTTTCTACTGAATTTAATGAGGATTTAATTATGTCCAATGAAGAGTCTGTCAATCGTATGGAAAGTTTACAACAAACTTATTTTCATAAAAGGACTTAAAGGCCATTAAAAAAAGAAAGATCTAGACAAATCAGTCCTCGAAAAGTCAAATCTTCTAATTCAGATAAGGGGCCTGAAGAAAATGACTCAGTCATACATTCAGCCAACATGGATGAGCATTCTCCTAAACAAACTTCATCCAAACAAGATCCAGGAAGTTAGTATATTGCATTTCATCTCAGAAGTGTCTACAAAGTCAGTGTTTAACCTCAAGAAAAGAAATTAGCAACTTGTAATTCCTGCTTTAATTCTTGAAAGAAGGATAATATCCTAGACATAAAGACATACTCAGACTCAACAAGAGCTGAAAACTGTCATAAGTCTAACACTTCAGAAAATCAATGATGATTCAATATTTCTCTGAAGAGACTAAACTGTCGGGGTGAAGGATGAAGGGGTATTTTCTAAAATGACAAATTGAAATATCAAATAGCAAAAGAATCCGGAAGAAATCATTCTCCCACATGCTCAGGATGAAGGAGCTACTTCTAGAGTAACATCTTTTCCTCAAAATTATTTCCTTATACACCAGACTTATCTATAGCTTAACATAACACAATTATGCACCTTCATTGTCTATGTATAAGAATGTGTTTTGTTTATATCAATGCTTTAATTTATGGTTGTTATTCTATCAATCAAAAATTAGAGGAGATTGTTAGGAATCAAGCCTAAACTTTGATGATAAATAAATCATATTATATAGTAATGTTAAGGTAATCTGTAACCTTCTATGACTAACCATTCTAAAGGATAGTCATTGAAGGAGTAGCCCATCGAGTGATAGGGTTTATGTAACATTCTCTAGGAGACTCCTGTAAACAGATATCAATGTAGTTGTTCATTAAGAAGTCATGTTGACTTAATGGATAATCTAGAATATGGTGGTTAAGTGTACATATTTGACGCCATAGAATTCGAATTAAGCGAAGTGAGCCTTTGACTACTAAATGAGGGAATAACATCGACTACTATCATGATCTTCCCATCAAATGCTAAGCATGCGACTATCAATGGCTTGGGAAGCTGCTGCAAGGGACTTCCAATGGCTAAGGAATTATGTAGCTAGTAACTTTCATTGGCTAAGAATATACACAACTATTGATAGTGACGTCACAGTAGTCAAAATCTAAGACTGTCACAACACATGGATTGATAGGAATCTCAGAAAAGAAATGAGAAGTTAAGACAAACTTTGCATGTGATCTTGAAGCTGTAGAAGAAGAAACATTCCATTTTCGTGCAAGATAGATTTGAGGGATATTCAAAGCAACATATCAGAATGTAATCCAGCCTCATTTATCAAGTGTCACGAGAAAAAGAATGAAGAAGTAATCTTATTGGACCTCGAAGACTTTAATATGCATTGTATAGCAAGCATTGTAACTTGATGATATATAAACCAAGTAGGAACATATGTTTCACTTAAAAAATAGGTTTTACATTCTCTAAGAGTTTTAGAGAGAGATATTTTTCTCTGAGTGAAACACTGTAAACCGCAGCTGTGAGATTACAATTGTAATTGTAACAGATTATTTCTACAAAAATAAATCTCATGTGTCAAGTCGAAAAACAAACCACTTGAAATTATAAACATCTGTGTTCATGTTTCATCTCCCAAAAATGAATTAACTTGAAATTTTTAATTTGTATTCAACCCCCTATACATATTAACCTAAGCACAAACAAGTTCAACAAGAGCCGTATGATATGTTCATCCAGGTAACTATTTTATTACTTATTTTCTTTATCGTTTAAACTACATGTGTATGTTGTTATAGAACTGTAGTGTGTTACATCAAACTAATTGTCATATTAGTCAAAATAGATGAATGTTGATGGCTTTCAAAGTCAATCCCTATAGATCGACATCCCTTAAGCCCACAAAATCTTATTCCTTGAGTTTTCATAGGCCTTCGGCATTACGTCTTACCCTACAGGCAAGGGCTTGTGAAATGCCTTAAATATGTTTCTCTTATCGAAAGGACCTTCATGAAAACCTCGATATTCATAATAATAAGGCCACAGAAGCAGAAGAGCCGAAGGCTTTGCATTCCACTTACTTAGGCCCATTTTGTCACATTTATCCCTTATCCACCCACCTAACCCCTAGGTGTATGTCCCATGTACATGTCACCCCTCTACTCCTTCATATTCCTCCACGCGTCCTCTAACTTCTACCAGTCATCATCCTAGAAGGTAAGTGGACAGCTGTCGAAAAAAGTAATAAAAGGAAGGAAAAGATAGAGAAAAATACACACACAAAATATACATAAAACATACACAAAACTACAACAATTCTCACGGACAAGAAGAAATAAAAAGATAAGTTTTACTCACCAGATAATATAGCCAGCAATTGCGTATATAATATGAGGTAACAAAAATAACCATCCCTGATAAATGAAAATGATAGGCGGCAACACTCGGTTAATTATACCCATTTGATAATTCTCATATGATAGCCATAACCATCTTACAATGGTAACCATCCTAAATTCCTAATATCTGAAGTCATAGCACTAGGTAAACTAACACATAGACACACATCAGTCCACCCAAAAAATTGTTTATTAACTTATTGACGAAAAGATAGACCTTATAAATCTATATTAAAAAATTTAGCTAAATTTTGGTTTTGAATTTTAAAGTTTAAATTTTAACCTGGAAATATAACAATTAAGGACTTAAGGTGATGTTTGAGTAATAGTTAACAAACGGGAATCAGAACTTCAATTTCATGCATTAGTATCAATTTTGACATATAAAATAGGAACCTCATTCACTCAGGTAAATCATACTCTGTGACGGCCTCAACCCCGGGGTCAGGAGTTGACGTCACTAAACACAATTACCAAAAATATAAACAACAGAATTACTATTAAAATATACTAACTTGACCCCAAACCAAGATCCGATCCAGGTTCAAGTATAATTCAGGTTCTCAATACTACAAACTCTTTATTCAACATCTAACACACTCTAACTTTATTCAGCAACTCCTCAGACCTCATGGCCTGATACAAACTACCTCAGAGGATCCGGGTCCAGTAGGGGCGGGAACATAGGCCGGTCTGACTGATCTTCTAGGCATCTGCGAGATATACATTGTTAGATATATTTGATAATGTCATGGCTAATATGTTTTATGTTTAGATTTCAGATCTTATTTGAATAGAACAAATCAGTACTTATACTGGAAGTCAGAACTTAAGGGATATCAGTACTTATGTTATCAGGAGATAGATATCAGAACTTAAGTGCTGAAGGACGATCAGATAAGGACAGTAGCTGATTAAAGTTAAGAAGATCAAGATAAACATAAGAAGAGATATGCATGAAGAAGGAATTCCGTGAAGAATGGAATACTTGGAATAGAAGATATCTGATTGATATATTTTAGGAAGCAGAATTATATTCCATATCAATTAGCGAATATCTTGTAACTGTGTAGTACATAAACACAGACATAGGGTTTACACTAAAAGTGTTATCATTATCGAGAATATTATTTAGTATAACTCTAGCAGCTCTCGTGATATTTTGTTCATCACTGAGAGATAACAGTTCCAGATTGTAACAGAGTTTATTGTTTAAATAAAGTTTGTTTTCTGTTACATAAGTTCTTGAAGTTTGATTTGATTGTGATAAACACTGTATTCACCCCCTCTACAGTGAAAGTGTGACCTAACAAGTGGTATCAGAGCTATCTGTTAACACACATACAGTTAAAGATCCAAACACAGTCATGTCTGACACAGAAACTCCAACTAAGCCTACCAAAACTGAGGAATCATCAAAGACATCAATTCAGAGTCGATATGAGACTATCAGAGTTCCCATATTGAGACCATCTGAATATCCCATATGGAAGGTAAGGATGACCATGTTTCTGGAAGCAACAGATCCAGAATACCTTGATAGAATCAGGGAAGGGCCTCACAAACCTACCAAGCTCGCTGTTGTAGTTCCAGGTGAAGCAGCAATGACCGTACCAAAGGAAAAGAATGATTACACTGCTGAAGATATAGCATCTATTGCTAAGGATGCCAAGGTACGTCACTTATTGCATAGTGCCATTGATAATGTAATGTCAAACAGGGTAATCAACTGCAAGACTGCTAAGGAGATATGGGATGCACTGGAGACAAGGTGTCAAGGAACTGAAACAGTTAAGAAGAACAGGAAGACAATACTCACTCAAGAGTATGAACACTTTGACTCTAGGACTAATGAGTCATTGACTGATGTGTATGAAAGATTTGTCAAACTCTTGAATGACTTGTCATTGGTTAATAAGGAGTATGATCTTGAAGATACAAACCTCAAATTCCTGTTAGCTCTTCCTGAATGTTGGGATTTGAAGGCAACAACAATAAGAGACAACTACAATCTTGATGAAACAACTCTTGATGAAATCTATGGAATGCTCAAGACTCATGAACTTGAGATGGAACAAAGAAGCAAGAGAAAAGGAGGAAAGTCAAGGACAGTTGCTCTCAAGGTTGAAGAGGAATCCCCCAAACCACCTTCCTCAAAGAAAGATAAGGGTAAAGCTCTTATCATAAAATCTGATACTGAGTCATCAAGTTCTGAGAGTGATGATGACTCAGATTCTGAAAGCTTGCCTGAAACTGATGCTGATGAGGAGATGATGAAGCTGTGTGCTCTTATGGTGAAAGGAATCACAAAGATTGCATACAGGAAGTTCAGGAAGGGAAAGAAGTTTTCCAGGAAAGGCATAAGTTCTGATAAGAAGAATTTCAGAAGATCTGAAGGAAAAGGAGGAAAGTCTGACAGAGGAGATTATGCTAATGTTAAATGTTATAATTGTGGTGAGAAAGGCCACATATCTCCTGAGTGCAAGAAGACCAAGAATGACAAAGGCAAAGCTCTTGTCACAAAGCAGAAAAGCTGGACAGACACCTCAGACTCTGAAAGTGAGGAGAACTATGCATTGATGGCAAATGCTGAAAAATCAAGTTCTGAGAGCAGTTCTGAAACTGCTGAAACAAAGGTACCTCAGACTACTTATGCTTTTCATACTGATGATATTAATGAGTTGAGAAGATATCTTAAAACCATGTTTGTTAGTTATAGAGATCAAACTTTAACATGTGAAAGATTAACTTCTGAAAATCTTGCTTTTAAGAAAAGAAACAATTTCTTAGAAAAAGAGTTAGTCATGTTTCATCAAACTCAGAAGGATAGAGATGATGCTTTTTATGTTAGGGATGAAGTGCTAAAAATGAATGAATCTCTAAAAACTGAGTTAGAAAAGGAGAGAGAGATTATCAGAACTTGGACTAACTCTGGCAAAACAACTCAAAATTTGCTGAGCAGTGGAAACTGGAAAGAGGGCTTAGGTTATGAAGAAAATAATGAAAAAGGAACTGAAGAAATTAAGCCTGTTGATAAGCAAAAGCCGAAGTTAAAACCTGTTAAGTTTGTAACTGAAAAATCCGAAACTGAGAAATCAGAAGTTAAAAAGGAATTAGCTTCTGACAAACTAAAACAGGAAAAGACAGCTGAAGTTAACATAGGCTTAATGACAAAGAAGCAGCTTAAGCATAAGCTGAAAGATGTTAAGAATGCAAACAAGGTAAAATCACCTAGGAAAAACAGGAATGGAAAGGAAGGTGTGAATAAAAGCAATAACTATAAATCTGTTCCTGATGCTCCTAGGAAAGCATGTTATAACTGTGGAAGTTCTAACCATCTGGCTTCTTTTTGCAGGAAGAATAAGAATATTAACTCCTTATCTACAAAGTCAGGAGTTAAGAGTCAGTCTGTTAGATACAAACCACAAAATCCTTGTTTTCATTGTGGTAGTTTATGGCATTCCATTTATACTTGTAAGGAATATCATAGTTTGTACTATGATTATTATCAAATAAAACCTTCTTTAAAGAAAGTTTCTGTTGTTCCTTCTAGTATAAGTTCTGATAAGAAAACTGTTAACATAAAATCTGATGTTAAATCCGCTGCAAATGTTAACAAACCTAAAAAGGCCAAAGGATCCAAGCAAGTCTGGGTCCTTAAAACTAATAATTAGTGGTCTTTTTGATTGCAGGGCAACAGGAAAAATATTTTAGTTCTGGACAGTGGATGTTCAGGACACATGACTGGAAATAAGGCCCTGCTATCAGACTTTGTGGAGAAAGCTGGCCCAAGTGTTTCTTATGGAGATGGCAACATTGGAAAAACTTTGGGATATGGCAATATCAATCTTGGGAATGTCATCATTAAAGATGTAGCTCTAGTCTCAGGACTTAAACACAACTTACTGAGTATAAGTCAAATCTGTGACAGAGGTTATCATGTTGATTTCTTTGCAGAACATTGTGAAATAGTTAGTAAATCTAAAGAAAAAATTGTTCTGAAGGGATTCAGGCGTGGTAACATTTATGAAGCTAAGCTTTCAACAAGTTCTGATGGTTCTGCAATCTGTTTAGTGAGTAGAGCCTCAACTGAAGAAAGCTGGAATTGGCACAAGAAACTCTCTCATTTAAACTTCAACAAGATAAATGAACTGATCAAGAAAGATCTTGTGAGAGGACTGCCAAAATCAGTGTTTGTTCCTGATGGTCTTTGTGACTCATGTCAGAAGGCTAAACAAAGAAAATCTTCGTTCAAGAGCAAGACTGAATCATCAATTCTTGAGCCTTATTATCTACTTCATGTTGATCTATTTGGTCCAGTGAATGTCATGTCTATTGCAAAGAAGAAATATGCGTTGGTCATAGTAGATGAGTTCACCAGATACACATGGGTGTATTTCTTGCACACAAAAAGTGAAACTGCATCTATCCTGATTGATCATGTCAAACATCTGGATAAATTGATCAAAGATTCTGTGAAAATTTTGAGGAGTGATAATGGCACTGAATTCAAGAATTTGATAATGGAAGAGTTCTGCAAAAATCATGGAATAAAGCAAGAATTTTCTGCTCCTGGAACTCCACAGCAAAATGGAGTTGTTGAAAGGAAGAATAGAACTCTAATTGAAGCTGCACGAACAATGCTTGAAGAAGCAAAGCTTCCAACCTATTTCTGGGCTGAAGCTGTGCAGACTGCTTGTTTTACTCAAAATGCAACACTCATTAACAAGCATGGAAAAACACCATATGAGATGGTGAAGAACAAGAAGCCAAATCTCAAATACTTTCATGTATTTGGATGTAAATGTTTTGTTCTCAAGACTCATCCTGAACAGCTATCCAAGTTTGATCTAAAAGCTGATGAGGGAATCTTTGTAGGATATCCACTTTCTACAAAAGCCTTCAGAGTCTATAATTTGAGAACAAAAGTGGTCATGGAATCTATCAATGTCTCTTTTGATGACAAGAAGATCACTGGACTTGAAGATTGCATTGATCATGATAAGCTGAGATTTGAAAATGAAGATTCATATTCTGATATCTCAAGTCCTGACAGTCTAAGTCCTGATACTGTAAATTCTGATGGATTAAACTCTGATGTTATTGAAACTGTGGTGACTACGTCAAAGGAAGATGCACCAATGCAGGGGGAGCATACTCAAGATATTATCACATCTCAAGAAGCATCAGAACATACATCTGGCTCTTCAAATTCTGATTCGTCAAGTTCTGATAAGCCAAGTACTGACAGTGCTGAAAATCTAAATACTGAAGGATCCAACTCAGAGAGCATAGTTTCAGGGGGAGCATCAGAAAATGAAACCGAAGACAGCATGAATCATGGGGGAGCATCCAGTTCTAGAGAAAATCTTCCATCTGCAAGGAAGTGGACAAAATCACATACACCTGATTTAATAATTGGAAATCCTGAGGCAGGTGTCAGAACTAGAACAGGTACTTCGAATGAATGTCTTTACAATTCTTTTCTCTCTCAGTCTGAGCCAAAGAAAGTGGAAGAAGCTCTTCAAGATGCTGATTGGGTGCAAGCAATGCAGGAAGAGTTGAATGAATTTGAAAGAAACAAAGTCTGGACCTTAGTGCCAAGACCCAAGAATAGATCGGTTGTTGGTACAAAGTGGGTATTCAGAAACAAAACTGACAGTGATGGCATAATTGTAAGGAACAAGGCAAGGCTGGTTGCAAAAGGATATTCTCAACAGGAGGGAATTGACTATGATGAAACATTTGCTCCAGTTGCTAGGTTAGAAGCCATAAGGATATTCATGGCTTATGCTGCTCACAAAAAGTTTACTGTCTTTCAAATGGATGTGAAAAGTGCTTTTCTCAATGGAGAATTGGAAGAGGAAGTATATGTTGAACAACCTCCAGGCTTTGTAGATTCCAAACATCCAGATTATGTCTACAGGCTTGATAAAGCACTTTATGGACTTAAGCAAGCTCCAAGAGCATGGTATGAGACTTTAGCTCAGTTTCTTCTGGAAAGTGGATTCAACAGAGGAACTATTGACAAAACATTGTTCTATCTCAATCATGGCAAGGACTTACTTCTGATCCAGATTTATGTTGATGATATTATTTTTGGGTCTCCAAATGACAAACTTTGCAAAAAGTTTGCCAACCTAATGCAGTCAAGATATCAGATGAGTATGATGGGAGAACTTAGTTATTTTCTGGGCCTTCAAGTCAAGCAGACTGAAGAAGGAACTTTTATTTGTCAATCTAAGTATACCAGAAACTTGCTGAAGAAATTTGGAATGCAAGACTGTTCAAGTGCATCCACTCCCATGGCCACTGCAACAAAACTGGATAAGGATACTGGTAATTCAGTAGATATTACTGATTACAGAGGTATGATTGGCTCACTTCTCTATCTAACTGCTAGTAGACCAGATATCATGTTTGCTACCTGTCTTTGTGCAAGATTTCAAGCAGATCCAAGAGAACCTCACTTAACAGCTGTAAAAAGAATCTTTAAGTATCTTAAAGGAACAGCTGATCTAGGATTATGGTATCCTAGAGAATCAGATTTTAAATTAATAGGTTACTCAGATGCAGATTTTGCAGGTTGCAAAATTGACAGGAAAAGCACAAGTGGAAGCTGCCAATTTCTTGGAGGCAGGTTGGTTTCTTGGTATAGCAAGAAACAAAAGTCAATTTCCACATCAACTGCAGAAGCAGAGTATATTGCTGCAGGAAGCTGCTGTGCACAGATTCTCTGGATGAAGAATCAGTTACTGGATTATGGGTTAACATATTTCAAAATCCCTATTTACTGTGATAATCAAAGTGCTATTGCTATGACAGGTAATCCAGTTCAACACTCTATGACAAAGCACATCAGCATAAGGTACCATTTCATCAGGGAACATGTGGATGAAGGTACAGTGGAATTGCATTTTGTTCCCACAGATCAACAAGTAGCAGATATCTTCACAAAACCACTGTGTGAAGCTACCTTTTCAAAATTGGTAAATGAACTTGGAATGATTTCAGGTTCTTTCTCTAAATATGCTTAAACTTGTTCTATGTTATCAGACTTTATGATCAGTATTTACAGAATTAATCTCTTTGTATATTTTGTGCATTAATTGATAAATGTCTTTAAGTACTGACTGTTGTCTGATATATGTTTCTAAACTCTGATAAGTGATATGTCTGTTTCAGTAACTATTTAATCCCATGAGGATAACTGTGCTAGATACTGACCTACTAGTCTTCAATAAACAAATGATCCCATGAAAGAAGTAATTATTTCTGTGGAAATCTTATGACACAAGCAAATTCTGATAACTGAGCTTAGTTAAGTTTACTTTGTATATCTTATTACTAAGTCACAAATTAGAATAATGCTACTCATCTGTTTAAGTTCTGATTCTAGTAAAACTGCTGAATGTACTAAGTGCTGATAAACCTCACTTATCAAAAGAAAAAGAAAAAGAATCAAAGAATAATATCAGGTACTCCTTTGAGATCTAGAGTAAAAATGTGAATGGGACGACCCAAGTGCATTGCTGGTATTAAGTAAATATGCATTAGAAAAGCAAAATATTTTTCTTGGTGACTTTTCACACTCTATGATTACTGGAGAAATACTCTGATAATAGCATAAATTCTAATAAACAGTCGTGACTCACTTACACTGAGAAGCCTCTGTAAAATAGAATTTCAAAAGATGCATAAAATTAGCACAAAAACAGTAGAGGTGGACTCATGCATGAACTCATTTATCAGTAGGTTTCAGAATAATGACAGCTCTTTAGCAAAATTTTAATTATGACTTATTTCTAAGATGTACTGAAGTAGATCAGACTTTACTCTTTGTCTGTTATTTAGCTTAATGCACACACACATCACTCCATATGAATGATGAAATTTCTGTGGTGGTCTATGTTATTTTAGATAAACAGTCATTGTGTCACTTCTGCACAAATTCTGAGGACAAGTTCTAGTTCCACGTTCTGATAATTAAGTTCTGACGTTCATAACTAAGAACTTGTATGAGTATTTACTAAGATAGATATCCCTTGTTCGAGTTAAGACATTATGTTCTGATGACTGTTAAGTTCTGGTATAGGTCTAAGTTCTGATCTTTCAGTCTAACCCTTTACTTGACTTATCTGTGAATAAAATTTGGTAACAGTCTCAGATTAATTTCGAAATGTTGAAGTGGAAGATTAATAGTCTATGGTTAAAACATAATGGCACTCGTCCTTGAACAGATCACTCTTGTTACATGTGCACATTCCTTTTCCAATGACTGTTATTCTTTTTCAAAGTCTAGGGAGACGAGGTAGAATTACTTCTACCTGTCAGCATTCAATTTCTTTGCGTCTATTGGCATTCTCTTGCCTATATATGCAGCCACTTCACATTAGTCTTCTCATCCCACTTGTATCACAAATTCAGTCTTGTTTTTCATTTACTATCACAAATGGCTGAATTTGGCTGGTTCTACAATTACGGTGATGAGACTGTGCATGTCTTTTTGAATGGAATTCCAACTCCCTACCCTATCACCAATATCCCTCACAATCTCTGGATTCAATTTCCAGAGGTTATCAAACGTGATCTGATGGCCGTTCGAAGAGACCTTCACCTTCGTCGTATCCGTCAGCAAGAGCGAATCATTCGACTCGCTATCTTGTTTGTCGAAGATAGGAAGAGGAAGATGACTTAATCTCGTCCTCTTCCTGTTCTTCTTCATCCTCAGCTTTGTCAGGCTTCTTAGCTAGGACTAAAGCTGTTGATGTTAGGATTAGAAGCTTAGGGAAAATCTTGTATTGATGTAATTTCTATTTCATATATGTATTGACTTGATATATTAATGAAAACTGTCTTTACTTCAAGATTTTGTCTCTGAGTTATTTTATCTTGTGTTGATAAATCCTGATTGATATTCTGATGACCATTTAAATTTTGTTTTTATTTAAGTTCTGATTCTCCGTCAGCACTTATTCATAGAAATTATCTCGGTCATTTTTAACATGATTCATTTTCAGAATATTAATGTTGCAGTGAAAAACAATCCAATCAGTGATAACGGGTTAAAATTTGAATTGTTTCCCTTGATAAAAGGAACAATTTTTTTTTCCTTGAAACTCGGCAAATGGGTAAGTCATGATTACTGTTTTCTCGAGCCCAGTAACTATCCGTTATTACTGCATGTCTGACAGGTGTCCAACGGTAACATTTTTTTTGTATAAGTACAGCAGAGAGAAGATTTCTTTAATCTTTTTAATTTCTTCATCTTCTATCTCTCTTCTTACTTTTACTCTCTTTCACTTTACTATTTCCGTTGTTTTCATACAGATATTATCTCAAACACCTAACAGGCATACTTGAATTTCAATATTTTTTTTCTTTCACATGGCACCAAAGGATTTAATCATTGATGGAGCAAAGTTCGTTCCAAACAACTATGCTGCAATTCTTGATCATACTGAAGCTCCATCTGAATTGCATTTTGTGCAAGATCTTCTTGCACATAGTGAGGTTGGGTACGCCTTAACTCAGCCTGAATTCTTTTCAAGTCAACAAGTTCTGAGGTTCTGGAGGACTGGCGTTTTTGATGATGGTGGTAACCGTGGAACTCCCAGTATTATTTTCCAAGTGGGTGATTCATCTTTTGTAGTCACTCCTGGTACAGTATGCAGGGCTTTACATCTTCCAGAGGATTGTACTTTCTCAGTTCCAGAGGACTCAGCCCTTCGGGAGTTAATGGCTGAATTGGGATATGAAAAGAGTCTGACGAAACTTGGACAATTGAAACGGGCTAATATCAGAAGAGAATGGAGTTTCTTCTTCGATTGCATCACCAAGGCCTTTGGCAACAAGTGTTCAAATTTTGATGCCATCCCAATTCTAAGTCAGCACATCGGGTATGCTATTATCCATCAAACTCATTTTGATTTTGCAACTGGAATAATTGGTTTTATTGGGGATAGGATGACAGAGGATCGAGATGTTGTTTATTTTGCTAGATTCTGTCAACTTATTTATACGTATTGTACTGCTGAACCCCAGTTAGTCAGCACTCAAACCCCACCTTTTAAGGTTGCAAAAAGGTACTTTAACGACCTGATAAATGCTGACACAAAGAAATCAATGGTGAGACAATTACAGATTCCTCAGTCTGTGAAACAGATTCTGGTAAATGCTGATCCAGCTACTTACAAATCTGTTTACTCAAATGTTCAACCAACTCACCATAACCAAAATCCATCAACCTCAGTCCCTACCTCTCATTCTACTCAACCTACCCTCAGAACTTATCTCAAATCCTATCTCTCCACTTCACAGAATGCTCAACCTTCTTCTTCAGCACCTACTGTGAAGCCTACATCCTCTAAGCCAAAGAGAACAAAGACTGTTCCTCAAACATCTCAGAAGAAGCGGAGGATTACTTTGAGAGATGAATCAGATTCTGAGGATCAGATTCCATCTTCAGAACCTATGATATATGAAGCTGAGAAGGCAACTTCTCAGAAGGATTCTGCAATTGGGGGTTCTAGGCTTCTCAAGAGGCTTAGACGTATGACGGTTCCTGCAACTCCCAAGGAATCCACATCAACAAGGAAGTACAAGAAACAGAGGGCACAGAGGCCAGTTTCAGATGATGAGGAGGAAGCAGCTAAGGAAGGGGATCAGGAATCTCTGATCTCGCAAGACAAGGAATTTGCTCCAGTCACTTCTTCTCCGTCAACTCAATCTCAGGAACCTGTATCTGACAAGGCTAATTCATCTTCTATATCTCTTGTTGATCCAGGCACAAGTGCTGAAATTGATATTCAGAACTTGGTTGTGCCTGAAATACTTTTGTTAGAAGCTCCAACAACAAATAATCCTTCCACAACACCTGTTACTAATGTTGTTCAAACTCCTGAGTTATCACTATCACCTTCTCTGTATCAAGATGATGATCAGTTTTTAGGTGAGCATCAGGATATGGCTGTTGATCAGAACTTAGTATCCGATCAGCAATTAGAGGATGTTGAAGCCTCCATTGCTACTCACACAGTTGTCTTATCAGAAGATACTGATTCTTTAAGTTCTGATGCTGCAAATGTTGGAGATACTGGTGAAGCTGCTACAACTGTAGATGCTGATGCAGCAGGTCCTTCAGGACATACTCCTCCATTGACTCTTCCTAAGTCTGAACTGCTAAAGGAGTTTGTTATCAGGGATGCACCAGTACCTTGGAGTGAAACTCCTGCAGGTCAGGAGTGGACTAAGGAATGGAACTCAGTTTCATGTGTTCCAAATGCTTTACATCTTGCTGAGCACTTGACTAAAGCTGATGAAATGTTAAATTCTGATGATTTTAAAACCCAGCTTAGAGTCACTGCATTGAGTACTAAACATCTACAAGGTCTTCATTCCAATACTCATGCAGAGCTACACAAGATTCAGGAGAACTTTATTAAACAGGAACAAGTTTGGAAACTTGATAAGAAAAAGTTCTTCCAACCTACCATTGACAGGGTTGCTTATATTGAGAAAACTCAAGAGAAGCAACAAGCTCAGATTGATCAAATTCTGACAAATCAAGCTTCTCAGCAATCGCAACTTACTGAAATCCAGACCTCAGTGGAACTACTTATCTCTCTTTTATTACCTGCTGATGCCAAAAAGGGGGAGAAGGTAATTAAGTCCAAATGCAAAACCAACAAGTCACTGCAAGGAAAGGATGATGGAAAAGATGACCAAGGAAACTCTGGAATGGGTAGTGGTCATAGTCAAGGTAGAAGGTTTACATCAAGACAAGCTAGTCACAGAACAAGTTCTGATACTGGGAAAAGAATAAGTTCTGTTGCTGGTAAAAGGATAAGTTCTGATGAACTTCTAGATCTTGATGAGGAAATGTCAAGACAGTTATTTCTTCAAGAAAATCCAGGGATGGACTTGGAAAGTTTAAAGGAAGAAGAAGCCAGACTTAAATCAGAGAAAGTCACATCTAAATCTGAAGCTTCTGGTAAAAAGTTACTTCCAAAACCTAAAGGCATTGTGATCAAAGAAAGGATACATACTGAAGAAACTTTGGCTAGATCACAACCACAGATAGATCCAAGATCCAAGGGTAAAGAAAAGGTTGGTGAACCTATCAAGCCTTATGTACCTCCTGAGGAAGAAGAAATTACTGATGGAAAAGATAATCTTGCTCTGACTTCAAGAAAAGTTCTTAAAACAACCTCTGACATGGCTCAAGTTGTTCAGAGTCAAGAAATTGTAAGTTCTGATATTCAGAAGAAGCAAGTAACCTCTGACAGTGCTCAAGTTAACTTGATATCAGAAAATAAATCTAAAACACTCCTACCAGGATTCACTAAAGCAAAACAGACTCAATCTTTGAAGACTACTTCAAGTGGTTTTGAAGCAAGAGTAGTTACTGGAAAGGAAGCTAGAGATAAAACTGGATTGGGAAGTGCTGATGAAAGAAGAGTACACAACACTACTGATGATCCAACTTCCTTGTGTGAACCAGGTATTGGAGCAACTCCTGAAAGATTGAATCAACTAGAATCTGTACAGATGGTTTACCATACCTACTTGAAAGAATACATCATGTTGTATTTCATGACAGATGGTAGGGTTTATCATATAAGACAAAATGCCATTCCGTTGAAGTATTTTGAAGAATTGGAGCATGTATTGTTCTTACTTCAAGTGGATGACAGAATAACAGAGACTGCTGCAAACTACTTAAAGGAACAGATTCAGAGACAGAAAAGACTTTATTCTGTTAAGTCTGACAGCAGATATGTTCCAAAGTACAGAAATCACAATGGTGATATTGTTGATATGAAGCCTAATACTGCACAGATCAGAACATATCTTGGTATTAAGGGGCTTGAATTCAATCTAGAGTCTAATAAAGCTTATGTCATAAGACTAGATCGGGAGTTGAGAAAAGCAAAGATTAATGATCTCAGAGCTGCAATATTTCAAACTGGTGAAGATACTGCAGAGCTTAAAGATGTCAAACGGAGAATGATTGATGAACTCAGATATGCTGAGAAATGTTTGTTGAAGAATTATCTCAGAACAACTCCTGACATCAGAGAGATCAGAAAATGATGAAGCCAAGTCGAAGATCTACAACTGCTTAAATTCTGATATTTATACAGATTGAAGTTGTTATCAGAAGTTGAATTGGTAAAAACTTTAAGGACTGTAAGTTGTAGTTATCTTGTCTATTTCTCATGCATTTGTACTTAATGTTTTTGACATCATCAAATATCTGTTAAACTTGTATATTTTGTTAATTTACAAGTTGGGGGAGATTGTTAGATATATTTGATAATGTCATGGCTAATATGTTTTATGTTTAGATTTCAGATCTTATTTGAATAGAACAAATCAGTACTTATACTGGAAGTCAGAACTTAAGGGATATCAGTACTTATGTTATCAGGAGATAGATATCAGAACTTAAGTGCTGAAGGACGATCAGATAAGGACAGTAGCTGATTAAAGTTAAGAAGATCAAGATAAACATAAGAAGAGATATGCATGAAGAAGGAATTCCGTGAAGAATGGAATACTTGGAATAGAAGATATCTGATTGATATATTTTAGGAAGCAGAATTATATTCCATATCAATTAGCGAATATCTTGTAACTGTGTAGTACATAAACACAGACATAGGGTTTACACTAAAAGTGTTATCATTATCGAGAATATTATTTAGTATAACTCTAGCAGCTCTCGTGATATTTTGTTCATCACTGAGAGATAACAGTTCCAGATTGTAACAGAGTTTATTGTTTAAATAAAGTTTGTTTTCTGTTACATAAGTTCTTGAAGTTTGATTTGATTGTGATAAACACTGTATTCACCCCCTCTACAGTGAAAGTGTGACCTAACATACATAACAGTTTGCAAGGGTGAACATAATCGCTCAACAGTACCAAAATATGAATAACAGAATAAAATAGTAATGTAGCAATAATAGGAACAGAACTGTAATCATGATATCAACATTATGCAACAAAATCAGAGAAAACTGGATATCACTAACTAGCATGCTTCATCAAAACAACGTAGCAGTGTGCTGTAAAAACACCAGAGTCCAAATTTTAGCATGCTAGTCATACTTATAAAATTACTGTATCAATTATTCGTACCCTAACAGGTATCACAAAACCAAATCAGATACGTAACGGATATGTGAAGACAGCTGATCAGGCTATCAACACCAGACGGCTCCAACTGCCATCTCATTTATGGCTCCAACTGCCATCTCATTTATGGCTCCAACTGCCATCTCATTTACCTGTTCCGAAACTCAGAGACTAGCTAGGTCTCTGACCTGCTGGACTAATCGGTTATACAGTGCGCGCAACCGAATTAGCCTCTTACGCCACCTCAATAGGCCTACTCTGGCCCCAATGTATCCCATATCTGATCGTTTTAATCCAGTTTTCAAAGTCATCACTTTTACCTATCTCTTTTAAAAATCAATTATGTCACAGCACACTATTCAAATCCTCTTTTCATTTAAATCACATTTAGAGATAGGTGTTTTCAGAAGTTACTTTTCCCCAAAACATAATTTTAACAACATTTTCAAATACGGGGGATACGTAACTTAAAACATTTCTATTCCATTACGAAAGTAAAACATTTAGTTATTCACATATACTGAACCATAAAAGAATGGTCAGGGTACTTGCCTTGCAACGCTTTACAAAACCCTAAGTAGCTTTCACGCTGACTTTAATCCTGGGAGAACTCGATCGGAATCTACAAATACAGAATACCCTAATCAGTTACACCGAATGCTTGATATCCTCAAATTCTAACAACTCAATCCGATAGACCGACTCGTATCATTATTATACACATAAACCCGTAATCACATATCCCAAACATAAACAGGGATAACACGTAGAATATAATTATGTACATTTACAATATATTTTTAGAAAAATTTTGGCAGCACCTTATTTATTTATAAAACTACCCGTCGATTACGATCGACGTCAATAATCAAAACAATCCACAATATTACTCCACCATTTATACAACGTACATCCCAACACCAATCAGAATTAATTATTTAAGTCCGAAAAAATATTTTACATAATCATTTATTTATTTATAAAATTTAGGACTCAGAACATCGTCATCACCGTCCACCGTCGACTCGTTTTAAAACTCATTGTCGATGGCGATAAAATTTACGGGTTCCCGTAAATTCCGGGCATCATACGTAAATTCCATCGATACAAATAATTTCCCGCACACAATATATTTTTATTCACGAATATTATTCATATAATTTAATTGCAGAAAATTAAATTAAATCAAATTTCAAGACCAACAAAACCCAAGTCACGCAACTGAAACATCACCACCAATAGCACACACGCGAAGCACTCGCGCACCCACTGCATACACACACAACTCACACACACGCACAAACACTACACACACATAAACACACGGTACACACACAATACACACCATCGAGCATACACACCCACCACCGTCGATTCACCGGCGAACCGGCGGCAAGAGGCGGCCGGAAACGGAAGAAAAACGGCAGCCCAATTTACCGAAATACGAGGACAACTGGGAAAAGAAAGAGAAGGACGAGGGTGAGAAACGAAAGAGGGAGGGGTAGAGATTTAGGGAGAGATGTGAGAGATTTTGCGGGAGAAAAAAAAGAAGGCAGTCGAGAGATAGACAAAGGGGTAAAAAAATTTAAAGAACATAAAATGTTCTCTAAGGAAATTAAGGTGCAGCCACGTTTCTGATAATTGAAAAGAAGCTGACACGTGTCTGCAATATTAACAGAATTATAACACGTAGCAATAAGAATTGACACGAACTCCCCGCAACCCGGTTTCTGTCCCGAATTTCGAAATTAACGGAATAAGGTGCGAATAAAACAACCTCCGAAAATTACAAAAATAGCTTTAAAATATTATAAATACCCCGAAGTAAATAAAAACGTAACTTTCGAAATTTTAAACCAATTTTTAAAACACAATTTATACTCGCTTTTAACAAATAAATAAATCAACGCGCAGGTAAAATAAATCTCAAAAATTCCCGAAATAATTTTAAAATTCTCAGAATAATACGAACTTAATAAAATATAATTTTCATAATTTTTAAAGATTTCCATAATTAAATATAAATTTTAGCATTAAACTCACTCAGAAAATCATTTAAAAATAAATAATTGATGAAATGTTGATTTCTCAATTTTAGAAAGTCCTAAAAATAATTATTGAAATTATAAAATTAGAAATCCAATTTTAAAGACAACCCAAATATTTATGGAATTAAAACTACAATAAAATCACTTTTGCAAGCGAAATAAAATCATAAAACTCACCAATAAATCACACAATTCCAATCCCACATATCAACAAATTATAAATAATTAAATAACAATCAGTAACCGCTGCCAAAATCAATAAACACATTTAATTAATTTGCTTAAACCTCTATTACATTTCCAAATAAAATAAAATATATACACGAGTCGTTATATACTCTCTCCAAATTTCTTCCTCCCATTTACCCCAATTCTCATTCCTGAGTTTGATTTTCCACCCCGCCCCTAAAATTGAATGGATATATAAAGAAAATAAAATTGAATGGATATACATTACCAACTTAAATTGAATTCACATTAATAATAAATAGATAATATTCGTGCGGGCCAATTTTTTGGATGCCCCTCTGTTAAACGGGTTTGATGTTTTAAGGCTTAGCTGACCTTTTAACTGTCATTTAATCGAACACGTTTTATAATCAGATAAGTTCACAGAGGAGGGTTAGGATTTCGTAGTAGAGTCAACATATAAAATAATAAAATTTATTTAAACTAGATATATTAGTAAGATAATAAGGTCACCAAGGAAATTATTAATTTAATTCGATAGCGTCGGACGATTCACAGCCAAATTGAGTAGTGAGGAGCGAGTAGCGAGTGTATTCTCCAAGGAGCGAATCTTTAATTACTGTGTCTGGTGTTAATTGTAATTAAGAGAAAAGATTGCAGTTAAAAATCTTGAATGTGACAACTGAGTGTGAGTTTTTGTAAGGAGACATTAAGAATTAAGAAGGAAGATGGTAGGTAAGGAGACATTAAGAATTAAGAAGGAAGATGGTAGGTAAGTCCCATATGAAGAAAATCATAGATCTGCTTTTTTTTAAGTACTTTTATGAATCATTGTATATCAATTTGTACCAATAACAGGTATACCCTTCCTAGATACCGTCCTAAATAGTATGTTTGGGTTACGTATGATTGATTGATTAATTGATCGAGAGATAATGTTTGTCGGATTTTAGTTTCATATTTTTAAAATCAGTTATTTTTATTTAGCAAAGAAACAGTTATTTTTAAAATAAACATCTGGTTGACTCGTTATTTTATTGGACTCAGACATGTTTGTAAAAATCGCCGATTCAGGCGATTAATCGGACGATTAATCGGAAGTCGGCGGACTTCCGATGAAATTTGCTTGAATCGTTGCGAAAAACGTTTTTCTACAGATATGGTAAAAAACGGTCAAAATCCGGTCAAAAATCGGAGTTTGGAGGAAAATATCGGAGTTACAGTCAAAGATTCGGCGGAGTCACAAATTTTTCCGGCGAAAACTTACCATATTGTCATCGGAATAGCAATCAGACTTTATATATATATATATGCATATAAGGTATTAAATTGTTGTATATCGGAGTAAGATGTAACATATATGATGTGGTAGAACTAGAAAATGAAAAAGAGGTGGTGGGGAAGAGGACGGAGTTTGACGTTTTTTATGAAAAGGGGAGGCGAGGTGGAGGGAAGAAAGGTGGTGAGAAGGGTGACTTCTGTTCATGGATATTTTATTTACTTATGCAGACCCGTAGTGGTAGCCTGGTAGGTTTATATCTACTATAGCTCTACAATTTTTATCTTTATAAATATATTTTTCGGAATGAAAAATGTAAACTTAGTATTAGTTTAAATTTATAATGTAATAAAAATATCTACCCGAATTTTTACTAAAAATTTAATACATTTATAATATATAAAAATTAACATTTAATTATTCCGATTTTTACTCCGATTAATCCCCGTAATACCGATTAATCTATAATCGGTAGCTCTACCGATTAGTGACGATTTCCGATTTTTACAACCATGGGTTCAGACAATAACACAATTTAACAATTAGTTATTTTTTGCGCGAAATTATTATTACATTTTTCATTTCTTTACATCTCTCTCTCCTTTCTCTGTCCTAAAGAAAATTCAAAAGCAAATGTCAAATCTTGAAAAAGAAGAAACTTACTTAAATCATTAAACATGTAAGAAGGGCTGCTTCTCTAACATCCTGCACACGCACATTTCATTTCACCTTCTTACCAAACTATATATACAAAACCCTGTATGTATATCTTGATCAAACACAACCCACAAACCCTCTTGTCCTAAAGCAAAATTAATCCCGATTTCTAACTAAAACTTCCAAAAGGGTGTCTAAATATGTTAATATAATTGTATATAATTGATTGTACAGAGAGAATTTAATCGAAAAGATGTCACAAACCCTAACCCTAATTCCAGGTCTACCAAATGATGTTGCAGGTATGATTTTATCATTTATTCCTTATGCTTTTCATGGTCGTTTAAAACCCACCTCAAAATCTTGGAGAATTTTCTTTTCTAGCAAAACCCTAATTTTGTTAAGGAAGAAGTCAAGATTTTCACACCTATTGTGTGTGTTTCCGCAAGACCCTTCTGTATCTTCACCTTATTTGTTTGATCCCAAGAGTTTAGCTTGGTGCCCTTTACCTCCAATGCCTTGTAATCCTCATGTTTATGGTCTTTGTAATTTTAGCTCTGTGGGTGTGGATTGTTGTTTATATGTTCTTGGTGGGTCGCTTTTCGATACGAGGTCTTTTCCTATGGATAGGCCTTGTTCGTCAAATTCTGTGTGGAGATATGATTTTTTAAGGGGGCAATGGGAGGCGTTGTCGCCTATGTTGTCGGCTCGTGGGAGTTTTGCTTGTGTGGCTAATAAGGGGAAGATTGTTGTGGCGGGGGGTGGGTCGAGGCACACGTTGTTTGGGGCTGCGGGTAGTAGGATGAGTTCTGTGGAAATGTATGATATTGGGAAGGATGAGTGGGTGGGGTTGGATAGGTTACCGAGTTATCGAGCTGGTTGTGTTGGGTTTTTGGGTGGGAGTGGGGAGGAGAAGGAGTTTTGGGTTATGGGTGGGTATGGTGAGTCTAGGACTGTTCTTGGGGTTTTTCCGGTGGATGAGTATTATAGGGATGCTGTGGTTATGGAAATGAAGAATGGTGGTGGAATTGGGAGCCAGTGGAGGGAGCTTGGGGATATGTGGAAAGAAGGAGAGAGGAGACGGTTAGGGAGAATTGCTGTGATTGATGGTCAAGGCTGGGATACTCCGGGGATTTTCATGCTTGATATGGGTGATATCTTGAGGTTGGTTTGCTTTCTTGGCTGTTTAATAATTGGCAAGATTAATTAGTGCATATATGCAATGAAATCTTAGTTGCTATTTTGTTCTTTGCTCTGTTCTTATGGTAAATGCTTTAACCATATTTTTAATGCCACTAAACTGTCATTATGCTAACTTGAACACTTTTGGTGCGGCATGATGCTTTCTAATATGCGTCTTTAAAAGTTGTTTTTTAAACGCCTTAAATTCTTGTGGTTAAATTTGATTGAGCTAGGATGTGGAGTTGTTTGTGTGATTTATGTAAGTGATAAATTTTGAACGTTGAATACGAAACTATAAATAAACTCAGAAGAAAAAGCATAATTAATTTTGTAAAAAGTGAAAAGTCTTCACGTAACCAAATATATAGTTCCTCCACACCACAATTGACTAGATATTGACGATCAAAGTGGTTTTGCCAGTATTTGATACACAATCCTGGTATCCATCACATGTCTTCCCTTAGTATATTCAGTCGGGGACTATCAATCACCTTAACTCATAGCTTGGTTCTTTATGTATTCCTTTTCACATTATTATTAATTATTAAAGTACACCTAAATTATTACAGTTATCAACCAAAAAACCACGTCGTCTGATTATATATGGGTATCACTTACACTGTGTTTAACAGTAGCATAAATATTCACCTAGAGTGGATGAATTATTAGCTTACTGTCCTGCATCAGTTTCTACTATTCTCTCTTTGTCTTTATATTTTTCTTGGTTGCTTTTATGAATGTGTATTATTTTTATCTCCTTAGTTATACAATATATCTATACTTCATAACTACTGTGGTAGATCTTTGAGAGTATTGCACTTAAATTTATTTGTTTTAATTAGCTTTCTTCCGATGCTATTTTATGTTAATTGACAGTGTCGTCTGATTATATATGGGTATCACTTACACTGTGTTTAACAGTAGCATAAATATTCACCTAGAGTGGATGAATTATTAGCTTACTGTCCTGCATCAGTTTCTACTATTCTCTCTTTGTCTTTATATTTTTCTTGGTTGCTTTTATGAATGTGTATTATTTTTATCTCCTTAGTTATACAATATATCTATACTTCATAACTACTGTGGTAGATCTTTGAGAGTATTGCACTTAAATTTATTTGTTTTAATTAGCTTTCTTCCGATGCTATTTTATGTTAATTGACAGTTATAATTATATTTTAATGATGGTGCAAGAATAGAGAGGAAGGCTTGTCAATTGTGTAGGTGTTGCCTGCAGTTAAGTAATTGTCGTGTTCAAGTTTTAACTGTTACTGAATGAAATTGCAATATCTTAGTTACCGAGTTGTTATTATGATTCTTATTTGGCCCACCGCCCACCTTTTTTGGACGGAAATAATTTTTCAATAAACTTCAACTTGCAAAATATTCCCAACACCAATAGGAACATTACTCCTATTGAAAACGCGATCTGGAAACGAATACGACTCTCTCGTTTGAGTGTGAGCCGCCATATTAGCAGATCATTTGATAAAAAATAACTCAACTGAGTTTATTTGTCTAAGTAACCTACGACAGTTTTTAATGACGTGCCCAAAGGGAGATACCACTGCCACTTTGCTTCTGATGTGCCCACCTTTTAGTTGCTTAGATGATGACGATCAAATGACTTGTGCTTGAAAGACAAACATTATAGTTAACAGTCTTCATAAAAATAATAAATATAAATTGACCTCTCTTTTTTCATGATCTGAAATCTATTAATTGAGGCATTTAATAGGCTATTGATGGTATATATTAGTCTAAATCCTTGCATCAATACGACTGCAGTTAATGGATGTGGTCTTGAATGTAGATCTGTCTAGTGACTAGCAGCAATTCTTTGGAATAAATTGTTGCTCCTCCCCTGTGGTCATAAGTCATAACAGATATCAATATTTTTTTAAGTACTTTGTATTGAAGGAAAATTAAAGGATTCCTATATGTACATAAGACTAGGGAGGGATATATCTATGCGACTAATATGATTTCCGTTTCCAAGGTCTGAAGTTAAGTCGAACATGTAAGGAGACATACTGAAGATACTGAAAATTTGTGGTAATACTATATTTAACAAACAAATATGGTAATTCACTAACTTGAATAGTTGTTATAATCAACGTAATCATGGACGGTATGGTAGATTCTCAGAGCAGTATTAATAGCTATGTTGTAATTATTCTTCTACATATTAAATTTTGATGTATACAATATTGCATGATTATTAAGTGTTTTTTGCATGTTAAGTGGTCTGATAAGATTGCATTTTATTGGCTCTTTTGACAATTAATATATAGAGATAATTTTTCCATATATGTGTGATTTCAATGCAGCCAAATTTGCTTGAGTTGCATGAGTAAGACAATTTTATGTGCCTGGATTCAGTATTTGGTACTAAAACAAATGCCAAAGCAAATTGCTTATATATATACCAAGTGAATGGTGAAAGCACCGCCTTTTGGCTGTTGTACACATAATAATATTATTTACAATTACTAAAAACCTTTAACATGTGATCATAATCGTAACCATTACAATGTGTCATCTGATTTTTGTGTCGTTCCTCAGGTATGACATGTCTTCAAACCGTTGGTGGAAGGAGACAACTGTTCCAAGAAAAGCCTCGGATGAATTCTCAATTTCCTTTGTTGCGTTGGATGGGGAACTGCACATATTGGGTCTTCAGAGTGGATTTGAATCAACAGAGAGCCGAAGGCCAAGACAGAATAAAAGGTCATCAACACTACTTGTGCAGATATATGATCCAAGAAAGAACACATGGAGATCCCTTCATACAAAGCCACCTTTCAATCATCCTTTAGATCTCAAAACTGCTGTTATGTGCACTATACAACTATAGATTCAGATGCTATGTTATGCCTACCGATCTCTCTTAAACAGATGTTATTCATCTTCTGAAACAAAATTGTTGATTTTGTACGGCGTTGTATAGCCTGATAAAAATCATGCATTAAAGAAACATTGGCTCTTAGATACTATATGTACATAAAGCAATTGAATTTGGATGTTGACATTTGTGTGCCAACTGAAAGTTGCCTCATTTACTTCTTGTATGTTTGAGGAATGTCTCTTTGGTTGCTGTTAGCAACTTGAATTATTAAGATACCGAAAGTAGGGTGCAATGTATTGCTCTCCATATTAGGTGCAACTATTATGTTTCGTTGATGGGTTTAAATGACACTCCATGGACAGACAGATTCGACACTCCATGGATGACAGACTGTATTGAGGATGAGTTTTTCGTTTTCTGTAAAACATGTAACAATAGTCAAAATGATGCACCTCCCTGGGGTTGAGAAGAAACAAGACAGTCCAATGTATGTAGACGAGTTAATTTAAAATTTTGGACATGAAAAGCATCAAGATACTTGCATTATAGGAAATGTCATGTACTTGCTCTGATGCCTGGAAGAAAAGAAAAACAGGTTAATATTAATAAAAAGAAGCTAAAGCTTCAGATATCATCTAGGAGTCTGCTATAATCAGACTGATATTAGTAGGAGAGTAATTCAGTCATCAATATGAAGTACTGAAGGTGAACTAATAACTATTTAAGAACCTGGCCTCTCTAGTGTTCCCTTCATCAAAAACAGAAAGACAAGGAACTTATCTGTTGTGGTGGTAACACCAGCAAGCTAACCAACAGTTCTACAGTTTGCACTAGATGCTCAGGTCTAAACACGAAACTACTGTCATAACTACTAATAGATAAAACAAACAAACGTCGGCTACCCTACCATTAACTTTCATCAATGAGTAGGTCTGTTTGATAATCCGAGGCTCTATGCTTGCCTTGTAGTTTTTTTACATGAGCACCCTTTCAATCAAAACTCATTACCGTTACTGACTATTGCCTTCATGATTTGCCACTGTGATCTTCAACGGAACCTGTGCTTCCATTATCTTCTTTCTTGGAAACGCCCCTGTTCGCAGCTTGCCATCCCTCACTGGAAACACTACGACCAAAATTAGGAAACATTGCACTTCCACCACTCCCCAAAGTAATGTCACTCTGTAGAGAGTGACCTGCACTACTTCCAGCAGAGCTGATGCCAAGCTGACTCTGCATAGCTTGTTGTTGCTGAAGCGCCATATATGGATGCTGCTGACCATAGAACATGGATGGGCGAGCTGCAATCGCTGGATCTGGGACCATCGGTTGAGATTGTTGGTGTTGCATATAATTCATGCCTCCCTGTATCGTTATAGGGTAAGAATCATAATAATTTGTTCATGTGTTTTTCACAAGGTGCACTTGATACACAAAATGCAAGAATGGTACGAGGTCAAGAACTGATGTGCTTCTATTCCAATTTCTAAAAGAAGGTTGCATAAAACCAAATTACATACAAAGGAGGCTTTGTGGTTCAAAATTAAGGTTCATGTATAAAATTATTGCAGGTGACAATGTAGGCAAACTTTTTCTCTCCATCTTTAATTCAAGGCATGTAAATATTCCTATAAACTGCTCAGCTTAGGACTTAGGATACACAATTTGTTAAGTCGAGAAATGGCAGGCAGGTTATAAATAACAGGGCATAAGTATTACACTAATCTAATCAAATTTATAGTTTGATATTTATTTGGGCCAACAAAACCACTACTTTACCTGAGCATACATAGGCGAAGGTGGTGGCTGGCTATCGGCTATTGCTGCCAAGTACATAAGATTCCGCTGAAGCTTAGCTTGGTTCCTGCAATGGAGGAAGTATAGATGCAAAGGATAAACAATCGAACTAACTAAAAACAGAAAGCGCACGTGACATTGCCTTAAAAAAACAGGCTACTTACTCCGCACATTCGCCAAGCTTTCCTGAATTCTGGTTCTCCAAAATCCTCAAGATCAAGGACTTGTTCTCATCCAGGTACTAAACATGCAAATCCAACAGGACTGTTTAGTCGTCCCAAAATATTTACATGCCTCAAGGTAAAAATAGAAAAATTCAAGAATATTTTAGCGTAGGATATAAAACTCGGAACACA
This sequence comes from Apium graveolens, assembly GCF_009905375.1. NCBI lineage: Eukaryota > Viridiplantae > Streptophyta > Magnoliopsida > Apiales > Apiaceae > Apium > Apium graveolens. Next base: position 130,797,989 of record NC_133656.1, read on the forward strand.
AATTAAAACCCCACAAATGCAATCTACCATCTACACAGGCAAATTATAATTTTCAAATAGAAGTATATTGACAGTTGTGTCATGACTCAATGCCTCAAGGTAAAAATAGAAATATTCAAGAATAGTTTAGCATAGGATAAAACTCAGAACACAAATTAGAACCCCACAAATGCAATCTTGAATCTACACAGGCAAATTAATATTGTCAAATAGCAGTACATTGACAGTTGAGTCATGACTAAATGTCCAAATCTTTAGGTAACTTATTTGTTCAACTTTTACATCCTAACAAATTGGTCCCCTCAAGGCCTGAACTGTGTTATAACCAGTCTTTTACATGGTTCCCAGAAATCAAACAGGCAATTCCAAACATAAAACACACATACATAAGGGAAAAAGTAGATTTTGCAAAGGGAAATCAAGACAGAAATGCTGCCTGTAAAGCAGGGATTAGGAAAGAGAAAGAAGACCTGTTGGATATGATCAGTAGTGATGCTAGTGGTATTGTAAGCCCCCCCACGAGTAGCCTGCTGTTGCTGCTGGTGCTGCTGTTGCATTAGCTGTTGCTGCATTTTTCTTGCTTCTGCACACCTTAGCTTAATCCAAAACCCAAAATTACCAGCTACTTTTTACTTGGAACCCAACTCAAAAACTCTATCTTTTTCTTCTGATGTTGAGTTTTTGTATATCTTCTAAACTCTTTTTACCAAAAAACTCAGAGTACAGGAAGTCACTATCTGAACAGTTCGAGTTTATTATATAACCAGCTAGCTGAGGTAGAAATGAGGAAGTAAAAAATAGAAAGAAAATGTTTATTAAAAAACGAAATGCTCTCTTCAAGACTATACCTTTCTTGGGATCCTCACTTTTTTCCCTCTCTTCAATGTTACAGCTCTCTCCTCTGTCACTATCTCTAGTCTAATGCCACGTTTTCTGCCTCAGCAAGGTACAGAGACACACAGATAAACAATGATACAAAAAAAGTAAGGATGCAAAACACACTTTACTACTCCCTCCATCCCTAAAAATTATTTGTATTGGACACGTTTGTCAATTCATACTTTTAATTGTTAATATCTTTAAATTCGTATTAGTATTAAATATAAAAATTTCACTGTATTAAAATACTGATAAATACGAATGCAACGAGATCACTCATGACTATGTTTGATATTATAGATTAGACATAAATTAGTAGTCAATCGTTTACCGTAAACAGTACCGAAAGTCAATATAGGAAGAATAAAATGGGAGGGAGGGAGTAGTTTACTGTAATAACATTACATTTGCATCTGCACTTGCAAATATCATGCTCTAAACGATATTTGCATCAAACTGTATTATGACATTACGATTAGATGTAGTATAATCTAAGAAGATGTTTCACTGATAAACATACTGTGGTTATTAAGCATCATATGGTATATTGTAAAAATTAATTTGATACATAAAAAATGGCACAGTTATGGTCTAATTATGTTAATCAATTTGGTAACTAAAGAATTAAAAAAAACAAAATGACATGCAATTTGGTGCCTGCTAAAGTTGAGGATATCGAAAGTGCATTTAAAAGTGGAACAAAATGTTTTCAAATACAACAGCTAACGATGACATAGTATATAGTACACGACCAGGCCTACTTGTTATTCCTTTTATTTGCTTGTAGTGCAATTTTAATATCTGTCGGATCCTGGGGAGCTTAGAAATCCGGGAGTGCAAGTTTCACTTTTGTAAGGACCAACTAGAACCACTTAAGGATTAGTATTATTTATCTCATCTCCTTTCTCCTCGACAATAACATGTTTTACAAACTCAGGTGCACAAGTCATGAACACACCTTCCCATCCAGATAGCTCAGCTAATTCTGACCGGGATTTAAGTAATAGATTAAGTATTACAATGAGTTATTATTCTAGCTTACTTCAAAATTAGTCGTGTAAATAAACATAGATTAAATTGTCATCTATGTACACAATGTTACTCATATCTTAACTTACGGATTTTCGTCCAAAGATATACATTAATAACTTAGGTGATAAATTTTGATTGGTTCATTCTTATTGATAGAAAATCTCCATAAATCACAATGAGCCAAATTATCAAAAATGCATGAAATTTAAAATTTAGAATGTATCCATCTTTGACTTATTAAAAAAAACTATTTTAGATTACTGATTATGAACAATATAGCTTCAAATACCTTAAAAACAACACTGTTTTACGGTAGGGCTGTAAAAAAAATTCGAAAAATCCGATATTCGTCCGAAAAATCCGCATTCGTATCCGAAATAAAGCGGATATTATCTGTATCCGACACAAAGCGGATATTATCCGTATTCGAATCCGACGATTGCGGATACGGATACGGATATAGGCATATTCGTATCCGATAATATCTGAATCCGAATAAATATATTATATATTTAAATATTTAAATAATTTAAAAATATATTATATTAAATTTATAGTGTGTTTATGTATACACACACAAATATATATATATATATATATATTAAATATTATGTTTATACAAATTTTATAGACATATAGAAAAAATCATTTGAGTTCAACAATTTAAAGATAATGATTATATTGAAAATAAAAATAAAATTAATTTTTGAAAAATTAAAATATAATTAAATCACTTTATCACTTATTTTCATTTTTAAAAATGAATTTTTATTTTTAACTATATTTTTATTTATTTTTTATTTTTTAAAATTTTTAATATAAAATAAAAAAATCGGATTCGGATCCGGATATTATCCGTATCCGGATAGTATCCGTCGGATCCGAATTCGGATATTATTCTTTAAATATTTCCGGATTCGGATACGAATACGGATACGGTTTTTCGGATTCGGATCCGGATCCGGATATAGGCAGATCCGTATCCGAATTATCCGTTTGACAGCCCTAGTTTGACCATCATTTCAAACACTGACTTTCAAATATTTAAATACTACAAAGTTTACAGGAGAATTTATGAAGCAATGGATAATACTATCACTTTTTGAAAAATCTAAAATTTCTTGAAATTTGCAACAAATGTACAAACACATTATGAGCAAAGTAAGGAACTTGAAATGTTTTATAACATGGGGTACCATGAAAGACTCTGACCTTCAACATGCATGTGATAATGCCTAGACTGTGTGTCCAGTAGGGTGAAGTTAAAAATATACAGCTCAAAATATGTACTAGTGGGGGTGTAAAAAGACAGTAAAATCCATGAAATTTGACTTGTACGTATTAACTAGTTTACTGGACTGACAGAGTCTGCACCAAACAGCTGTATTTTCACCTTCCCAAACTGGATTATTGGAGGGGCCTTCCCCCTGTGTTGTTGCCCTGCTGCTGCAGTCAAATTACTTTATTTATATTTTACAGATTCCTTGTCAAAAATAAATCTTTTGTCGAACGCTGACCATCACAGTTATGGACTTCAACGACTTGGCTCGAACATTATTTATGCTAACGAACAAATTTATCGTACTTACGTTTTTTATTCCAGTTTTCCACTAATATTTCGGAGCCTAGTTGAGGATCAATAACATATTTTTAAAATTTGTTTTCATTTTTGAAAATATTTACACAAGTAAGGTGCAATCAAAATCAACAAGATATGGCAACCAATATGCATGCAACCAGTTACATCTAGAGTTGGCCAAACGAGCGGTTTGGCTCGGCCCGGACGTAATTCGGCTCGTCGTAAATTCGTGAAACTTGCCCCGTGACGTGCCGAGTTAATATTCGGCACTAACCGTCTATGCACACGAGCCGAACACGAATTATAATATTTGAAATCGTAACCGGCTCGGAACCGGCACGTAACCGTTCGACAAAATCGAAGTAGAATAAGTATTTTTTTAACCGGTTATTCGGACCGCTAACCGTTATTCGCCACGTAACCGCTAATCGTAACTGGCCCGCTAACTTCTTTATTATTTTATATTTTTGATTTCGTTGAGGAAAACAGCTTAAGATATTAATATAAAAGTTGCAGTTTGTAATGTTATCATAATTTTATTTTATTTAGAAATTTTATCATTCAAAATTTGATTTTGTTGAGGAAAATACTTTAAACTATTATAATATTTTCCATTGGCAGATTCTGATTTTATATTGATATGATTTCAAGATTAATATATAATTTTGTCTGACAACATGAAACTATATAGTTGTATACGCAAATTAATGAAAATAAATATTTGTGATTTGTAAGAAAACAAAACAAAAAAACAAAAAAAAAACAAAATGGTAATTCCATCATTTTTAGTCGATATATTGCTCATGAAGAATTTCAACGATTTTTTAGTCCATTTCTGTTCTAGCAAATGGTAATTATAATATTCCTTATTCTGGTAAATTACTATGTTCTAGTCAAGTGTGCACAAATTCTTCAAGTCTTATTCGGCCGTGTATTCGCCGAATAATTCGCAAATTGCAAAAAAGAAAATGTTTATTCGCCTGTTATTCGGCAGAACCGTCTAATCGTGTGGCTCGCCTGAATCGCGGGCCGTATATGGGTTGGACTTTCTACTAACCGGCTCGGCACGGCACGGACCGTTTAATTATACGGGTCGTTCACGAGTTATGCTGTAAGTAAACCGGCCCGTTAAAAATTCGGCCCGGCACGCATGGCACGTTCGTGTGGCCGGCTCTAGTTACATCCGGTTTTTTGATTATGTTCAGTTTTGCATCTAATTGCATGGAGTTGCAAAAATACATCGAGGTCGCATCTAAATACATCGAGTGGTTAAACAATCGTAATTTTACAAAAAAAAATTGAAAAATCGTGTTTCTGCAAAAAAAAACTAAAAAAACATACTTTTGCAAAAAAAGAAAAATGATACTACCTCCGTCCTAACCATTCGTTTGCATTTGGGTTGGATACGGAGATTAAAAAAATGATAATGTAGTAGTGAAAAGTTAAAAAAGTAAGTAAAGTGTGGAGACAAATTAATATTTATATATACAGTGAGTATAGTTGAGGTAAATAGTGGAAGCGTTTACTTTTTATATTATAAAAATTTTATACTTTTGAAAATTTTTGAAATGTAAATAATTGAAAAAAACATTTCTGTTAGTGGTAAGAAATGGTTAGGATACATGAATAGGATTTTTGCGAAAATCTTTTTGGGCACTTTTGAGAAAAAAAACCCAGATTGTATCCATTTTTAAAATTTCTTGAAATTGCATATTGTTTCCATAAAATTCAATTATTTTTTCTTCTTTTTTGTTATCTTTAATTTTTGTCACTCACATGAATGTTAATACTCTCTCTGTCCTATTAAATTCTATAAATTACTTTTTGACACGTATTTCCATGCTCATTTAAAACATAACTCCACAATATTTCTTGACGGGTTCATAATATAAATATTTGTTGTTGACGGGTTCGAACCTGTGAGTTTAAGTAGTGTATATTTTTTCAGTATTTGAATCTAACCGTACCGATCATTTGATTAAAAAAGTATCTCATTCTGATTATTATAATATAGTATATATATCGACCGACCGATAAATATTTAATGTTTGTGTTATAATAGAGTAGTAGCTAGTGTTTTGGTTCTAAAATTTTTTGATTTTGCTGTCAATCCTCTATTAATCTTTTACAAAGTGGACAATTGATTCAATTTCTTAAATCGGATTTCCCTCGCCAAATAGCATATCTCTTGTTTGTATCCTCGTTTAGGTTGTAACGTCTGGGAAATATTATGTAATTATTTTTATCAATAAATAATTATTATGTGATTTTATGTGAATTTTGGTGAATTATTCGATGATTGATATTAATATTTGGATGTTTATTTCTGATAAAATTGAGATATTTTAATTTCCAATTCTCCATAATTAAATCTAGATAATTTTGGTATTTTTTTGGTAATTTTTGAATCATTATATGATTTTATAAGGATTTATAGAATTAATAATGATTATTTTTACATATTTATAAAAATTAATTGTTAGAATAAGAAATCGTCTCACTTCAATCGTTTTTACGTTTTTACAATCCGAAACTCTTCCGAAAACTCCTTCCTAACTCAATCTGATAATTCTGAACACTTTCCGTGTTTTGACTTTTTCGATCCGGGGTACGGTTTGACATGTACGAGTCCCGGTGTGAAATTATCGATACGCAAATCATTTTATATATCGATAAAAATCCATATTCTTAAAAGGTAATACATTATTACCTCATTTTCGTATAAAGTATTTTATAAAAATCTCTATTTTGATAATTATCCAAATCTGATATTAAAATCGTATCGTCTTTTTAGTTACTTGGCGGCTAAATAACCTATTTTCGGATCTGATTTGTAAATGTAATTATCGAATTATTAAATAAATAAGATATGTGATGATTCTGTCAGCTATGTGTTGCTTTAGTATTAATTGTTTAGGATTTGTTGGATGTGGAGATTAATTTTTGTCATTAATTATCGAGCTATATAAATTTAATTCATTTTTAAAGTAATTTTATCGAATATTCATTCTTATAAATGCTAAAATTCTTTCTAAAATTATTTTGTTGATTTATAATTTTATTTATTATTTTTAGGAATTTATAAAATTTAGAAATCAACATTTTATTGATTAATTATTTTTAACTGATTTTCTGACTTTAATTCCAGAATTCTTCAAAAATTATGAAACTCATATTTTAATAAAGTTTGGAATATTCCGATAATTTTAAAATTATTTCGGAAATTTTTGGGATTAATTTCACCCGCGAGTTATTTCGTTAATTATTAAAAAGCGGGTACAAGTTGCATTTTATAAATTGTTTAAAAATTTCAAAATTTATGTTTTTATAAACTTCGGGATATTTCTAACATTTTAAGACTGTTTTCGCGATCTTCTGAATTTATTTTAAGTACAACTCAGTTCGTTAATTATAAAATGCAGGTGTAAGTCGCGTTCCAAAATTTATCTAAAAATTACGAAATTCATATTTTATTAATTTGGAGATATTTATATAATTTTTTTAAAATTATTTTCACAATTTTTCGAATTTATTTTTATACAACATGGTTCGCAAAAATCAGAATGCAGTGTTAAATTACGATAAATAAAAACAGACAAACAGATAAGTACTATTATTCTTATCCCGTTTTCATTCGAGAAAATTCTCGAAACCTCTCTTTTCTCCCGATGCACTGTAATTCTCTCTCGCTCTGTTCAATCTCTCTTAATCTCTCTCGTTTTAATCCTTGTCCTCTCCTCTCTCCGGTCTCTATATCTCTATGTTCTCTTTTATTTTTTCCCTCTTCCCCGACTGTTCTGTTTCAGGTGAGTTTTCCCGGCCAGCTTGTCTTCTTTCCGGCCGCATGTATTTGATTACCACTTCCATTCGTTTGGTTCTTGGATTATGTATATACATATGCACTTGTATGTGTGTATTTCAGTTGGGTTTTACTATGGTTTTCTTCCTGTTGCCGCCGCCCCTCATCGGAAACGATGAGGACGGTGGCGCGTGAATACGTTTTTCTGGTTACCCTTTTTCCGACTGCAATTGCTTTGTTGCAGTTGACTATTGCCTTGTTGTTGTCTCTGTTCCGCGTTGCCCTTGTTATGTTGCCGCCTGGTTTCTTTACTTGTTTGGTAGCGCGTGTGCGCGTGTTTCCCTACTCTGTTTTTGCCAATTGGAATTGTGAATACTGATGGAATAATTAAATTATTTTGCTAATTTTCTGCAGAATTATTTGATTAATTTATGAAATAATTGTTTTCTTGTGGGAAAATATTAATGGAATCGGTGAAATTCGCGTAGGACGTCCGATATCAACAGAAACCCGTGAATTTTACCGCCATCGGCGATGAGCCTCGGCGAGCCGACGGTGGACCGTGATGAATTAATTCTGAGTACTAAATTATAAATAAATAAAAATTAAAATTAGTTTGTGAAATAAATTTCGAAACGAAAAATGAATAATAAATAATTGTAAATAATTAAAATGTATCGGTGGTTGGGACTTGCGAATTTGAAATTGGATTGGTTGTTGTTTGTTGTTGTGATTGACGTCGAAATGATTCGACGGGTAGGCCGATAAATAAAGGAAACGTTGCACGATTTTCGGGAAAATAAATTCCGAAAATACGGGAACGTAACCTGTAATTGTCGGTAACGTCGAACGAGGATATAATTGAACTTTATGAAACCTATTTACGTGACGTGACAAGATATTTTGTGAATAATCGATTACCCTATTTTTCAAAATGATAAATATACGTATTTTACGAAATTAAATACCGAACCGAATTTCGAAGATGTGAACCATAATTGCTATGTGTATTTCGATAATACATATAAATATGAATTCGGTTATGAAATCGTATGGGTAGAATAGGATAACGATTTGATGTTAAGTTTAAGCGGTTATCTGAATTAGGGTATTTCAACCCTGTAAGTCCTAGATGGAAAACCCGAATATCGACATCGGACTAGGAACGATCTAGAGATTAGACGTTGAGATCAACGAAGTTCCAATTGAAGGGCATGAATGTCGGGATCATATCCAGAATGGAATAGTAGTTTGACGATAAAGCCGAACGATCAAGTCGAATCAAAGTCAACTAGTAATAGCAATTAAAGCTTATTGAGGCAAGTATTCCCGAACTTTCTTTTAAATACTGCAAATATTTATTCGTTTCTATTCTAAGTTCAGAATAGTTAAATGTAATATATTTCGCTGCAATTACTCTTATTATGCATGTTCTTTTTTATTCTTGTTCCTATAATTCGATTGCTCTCTTGAGCAAATACCCATTCTTTCAGGTTATTTGCGAACCCTGAATTGAGATGTTTTGAATTCAAAATGATTTGACATCAAAATACTCCATGGGCTGGATAATGCTGATGTTTTGGGGATTAAGTGTGTCTTAATCCTGAGGACCGGGATATGACTGGTGCCTCGAAATGGGCCGTAGTGCCTAGGTACCTGAATGGACCTATACAGTTGGGTATAGATCCGCACTGTATCCTGACTGATCAGCAGGGTATAGTGCATATGTTGGTTTTAGTGTCCAGTCTAATTTGTTGTTGATCGCCATTAACGGTATTCTCTCTCAAAAGGTTTTATGATTCCAAAACCGGACAAAACCCTGATTCAGGAGATGAATCGGGGACTCGCTTGTCATTTTTGGATTTTAGTTAAAGGCTGGTGACAGCCAACGTTTATTTGCTCAACTCACTCAGATAAATAGAATTGTTTAAAATTGTTTTAAGATTTTGTCCGGAAGTTTTTCTTTTGATATTAATGCTTGAAACTCAAATTATATACTTGCTGAGCATTTTTGGCTCACTCTTACTTTGTAAATTCTTATTTCTTCCAGAAACAGATAAGGATAAAAGTGAATAGCTTTGATAGACAACAGAAGTTAGAGAAATTTCCGCTGCGAGAGGTTGAAGGTGTTAGAAGAATGTGACAAGAGCATTAGTTCAAAGGTATTTACACTTGTATTCTGGTTATTGTGAGTTGTAAAGGGTTAGATTCTTGTTTCATACCATAACCTGTAAACGATCCGGATTCAAGGGGTTAATTGAATATTCTTTTATTTTATGTAAAGATTGTTTTGTGACACCAAATCTTGACACTGGTTTTGGGTTGTTACAAGTTGGCATCAGAGCTGCAGGTTATTGGTCACTGAAATAAGAATAGGTGAGAGTAAGATATGAATGATAGGTCGTACAAGATAGGAAAGACCCTAGGCATACTCAGGATAAATTGAGTTGAGTGCGAATTAGGGTTAGTAAATCCGAGATGGGATTGCTAAGACAGGATCGTTGAGAAAGTGTAAGGCGAATATCACAACATTATAGGTATATTGAGTTCTCAGATCATCCAATAATGAGGAATCGACGGAGACTGGGTATGTTACCCTACTTTTCACGTGGTTTTGAAGAAAGTGTGATTGATTTTGTGAGCACTTGTGAAAGAAATGCTAGGTGAGCTTTAGTACGAGTTGACTTAGGTATTAGGATGAGTTCCACGCCGGAGGCAACCAGTTGATGGAAGCCGATGAAGAACTAATGTTGCGCGTTTTGAAGGCACCACCGTTGCGAGAAGATTCTCATCACTTATCGGGAGCTGTGCGAGGAATGATATCTACCTCACTAGGTATAGGTAAGACTAGCAATAATGTACGCCTTTATCTACAGACAGAACATCGAATCGCATGCGTGGTTGTAAGCATAACATCAAGGACAATGACGAGAATATGAAAGACAATGGCAGACGTCAGCATTGAGTTTGAGTTAGGAATAAAATAGTGTACAACGGTAAATGAAGTTTCGTCGACTAATAAGTGCGAGCAGAATCCAAGGAAAAGTAGAAAAGGTACTAAAGTGGAGAGACCCATATGTGGGCATTCTTTTAATTAGACATTTTATTAAAATAGTGTAATATATAATAGATGATGTCAAAGATTACTGATGCTAACAATGTCATTAGCAATCAGTTATATAATAGATGATGTCAAAGATTACTCATGCTGACAATGTCATTAGCAATCAGTTATATAATAGATGATGTCAAAGATTACTGATGCTGACAATGTCATTAGCAATCAGTAAAGCTTGGGGCCAACCCTAAGTAAGTTATATTGTAACCTTAATCTGTAACTTATACTTGTAATACTTAATGTCTGTAAAATGTAAATGGAGCAGACTGGAGCATTTTTCCCTAAACAGTGTCAAGCCTAAGAATTCTATCTAGAAGAAGATCAAGAAGGTCCTGCCTCAGAAGAATTATGAAGAAGCTTGGAGTTGAATAATTCTGTTTCGTGAAAAATATTCTAAGTCAAGATCTCTACAAGTCACAGAATTAGTGTTATAGAGAAGTCATTCGAGAACTCAGAAAGACATATCGAGAACTCAGAAATTGCCTATCGAGAACTCAGGAATTGTCTATCGAGAACTCAGGAAATGCTATTGGAGATATCGATAAGTCAGATACCCATTCGAGAACTCAGAGATATCGACAAGTATACATTCATTAGAGAACTCTGAGTTATCGATAAGCCAAAGTCCATTAGAGAACTCTGAGTTGTCGATAAACCAAAATTCACTAGAGAACTCAGAGTTGTCGATAAGTCAAGTCAACAATGAAGTTTCAGAGATATCGACAATCCAACATGCCTATCGAGATGTCGAGTTCTCTACAGCTTAATTGGAGATCTCGAAGTGAAGAAATTTCTCTAAGTACAGAATTGCAGAACAGTTCAATATCCAAGGTTGTAAATTAACAAACAATTCACACAGCTGGATTGACAAGTCTACAAAAAGCAGTTTGAGAGATGTGCAAGATCAATGGAAAAGATTAACTGACAGAGGAAGATTAAAGTAAACACGGGATGCTAAAGATATGCTAAGCCAAAAATGGAAGATTTGCTTTTCTATAAATAGAAATGACAAGTGACAGTTTAGAAAAGCTAATAGCATATTTATTATCCACTGTGTAAACCAACAGTTAACTGAGTTATAAAGTTAACACTGGTCCTTAGTCAGTTGTAACAATCTAGATAGAAAATCTTGTATTCTCTCTCAAGAAAGAAGCTAAGTTCTAAACCAAGAACTTAGAGATTTTGTAGCAAAACACTGCTTGATTTTTAATATTAAATTAAGTGAGTTTTGAAGATCTTTGTTTTACATATTTGCATTGTTATTTATGTTTAACATCTATTATACCAAATCATTGATAACAACCAACTGTTAAAGCCAAAGTCGATCAAAAAGTAAACATTTAAGCCAAAACACATTCACCCCCCCCCCCCTCTATATTGTATTCATATCTAACAAGTGGTATCAGAGCAAAATCTGAAAGTAAACAGATTAGATCTTGGAAAAATGAATACACAGAAAATCAGTAGTATCAAGATTCCTCCCTTTGATAAGACCAAATACACTTTATGGAAAAAGAAAATGTTGCTTTTTATAAGAATGGCCAATCACCTTTACATTCAGATCCTCAAGTATGGGCCCTTCACTCCTATGGAAAGAGTTGAGGAAACCACAGATGGAGACATGGTTATTCCAGCTCATTATGCTCCCAAGGATCCCTCTGAGTAGACTGAAACTGAAATAGAGAAAGTTTCCCTTGACAGTGCTTTGCAACTGATACTAATTGAGTCACTTGACAATGTAATGTATAATAACATTGTCAACTGTGACACTGCTAAACAGATCTGGGAAAAGATTGAGATACTCTGTGAAGGAACTGAGGAGGTTAGGTCAAATCAAAGAAGGATATTGATTTCTCAGTATGAGGGTTTTATGGCTAAACCAAATGAAGGGATTACTGATGTGTTTGAAAGGTTTAATAAGCTGATAAATGACTTGCAACTTCATGATAAATTTTATAATGTTGAAGAAGTGAATTTAAAGTTCTTGCTTACTCTCCCCGATCATTTGGAACAAAAGATCTCTACAATCAGAGAAGGAAGGGATTTGAGTAGAATCACACTGGAAGTGCTCTATGGGGTTCAGAAAACTTATGAACTTGAAATGATTCAAAAGAAATCATTAAGGGCTGGTCAAGGATATGTAATGGATGGCTCAAGTGCACTGATTGTGAAAGATGGCCAGACCTCTAATGATGAGCAAAGATCCTAAACTCCAGAAATTTCTACAAGTGAGAAAAGAGTCAATGACATTAAAGAGCAAGTCATACTGGAATTGAATGAAGAAGATGAGTTCTACACTCTTGATGAGCTAGATAAATAAATGGCTTACTTGGCTAGAAAATTCTCTAACATTAGAGTGAAGAAACCAAGATTTTTCAAGAGCAAAGGACAGTCCTTCAACAAAGACAACAGCTGGAAAGGAAAAGGGAAGTACACTCCTGATAGCAAAACTGGCTACAAAACTGAATCTGTTGACAGATCAAACATAAGGTGCTTTAACTGTGATGAGTTGGGCCATTTTGCTACAGAATGTAGGAAACCCAAGAAGGCAAAGAAAGATAAAGCGTATCTTGAATTGGAAGCAAAGTATGATGCTCTTCTAAAGAAGCAACAAGGGAAAGCTTATATCGCTGAGGGCAAGAGCTGGGATGATTCAGATAATGATGAAGATGAAGAAGTTGGAAACTATGCACTTATGGCCTTGGAGCAAGGAGACTCTTCATCATCTAAATCACAGGTACCAACTCTTACCATAATTGATTTAAATATGAGTAAATATAAGGAAATGGTTGAAAAGATGAGCACGCAAATGTTCCACATTCATACAAGCATGGTTGCTGTAAATGAGGAAGTTAGTAGATTGAAAAAGATCAATGAAAAACTTGAGAGTGAAAAATAAGAGATTGAATTATTGCTGGTTGAGCTTGATGATGCTAAGCAAGAAAATGCATACTTGAAGAACAAATTAAAGTGTGCAAGTGAAATTGAAGCAGTATTGAGAGAAAGGCTGGAGAAGAATGAAGTGAAGCTGAAATCCTTCAAAAATGCTTCTGAGTTGGTTGGCCAATATCATGAAAAGAACAAGCCATGTGCAAACATTGCCATTGGTCTTGATTATGAGGGTTTGAACAACAAAAAGAAGTTTGTCAGTGACAAATGAAAATCAACTGAAACTGAGAATGTTCCAATTATTTTGAAGAAAGTTGAATCACCTTTGTTCAAGGCATGTGAGGTGAACTTCAGTGAAGAAGAGTTGATCATCAAACAGGATATAGCTTATGAGGACAAGGAAAAGAAAAATGATGAGACAACTCAGTCTTCCATCTCTATTGAAACTCTAAAAGCCAATCAAGAAACTAAGGAGCCTGTGAAGGAGATTAAAGCTGAAGAGGTCAAAAAGAAAAAAAAAGAATAGAAATGGAAAGATTGGGATAAACAAAAGCAATAATTTTGCTTATGTTGCAGATGCTCCTAGAAAGAGGTGTGAGAATTGTGGATCAATGAATCACCTAACTCATCTTTGTAAAAAGATTGTTAGCAATCCACCTGAAGGAGTCTGCAAGTACAATGAAGCTAAGGCTAATGATGCCTATTCATTTTGTGACAAGTTTGACTGCATTCCCTGCAACATGAAAGTGATGAAGAGTTGCCATAAATTGAGAATTGATCTCATAGAATCAAAAGTTGGTTCTAGATCTGAAAGGGAAAATGCTCAACAGTCTATGAATTCCATTTTATCTGAACATTCTCATTCTACTTCTGCAAAATCAGTTAACAAGTAGAAAGTGCCCAACACAGCTTGGGTAGCTAAACACACTTAATCCTCATTGTGTGCAGGGCAAAGGAAAGAAGGTCATATGGATCATTGATAGTGGATGTTCCAGGCATATGACAGGTGATAAGGCCCTGCTATCACAATTTGCGGACAGAGGTTTTCAAGTTATTTTCAACAAAGAAAATTGTGCTTTTATTAGCAAAAAGACTGGTGAAATTGCTCTTAAAGGAGTAAGAAAGGGAAGCTTGTTTGTTGCAAACTTAGACTCAACAAATAAGGATGGAGTGTGTTGTTTCTACACCAAGGCATCAGAAGAGCGAAGCAAATTGTGGCATAAGAAGCTATCTCACTTGAATTTCAAAGCAATCAACACCTTAGTCAAGAAGGAGCTTGTGAGAGACATGTCCAGTCTGGAATTTGCTCAACTGGAAGTTTGTGAAGCTTGTCAGAAAGGAAAAATGAAAAGATCAAGTCACAAGTCAAAATCTGTGATAAGTGCACCTCTGCAACTTATTCACATGGACTTGTTTGGGCCAATAAATGTCTTGTCGATTTCAAGGAACAAATATGCCCTTGTCATGGTTGATGATTTTTTAAGATACACTTGGGTTGAGTTCATGTACTCTAAAGATGAAACTCCAAACATTATAATTGAGCATATCAAGAAAATTGAGAAGCAAGCTGAAGAAAAAGTTAGTGTGAAAAGATTGAGGAGTGATAATGGAACAGAATTCAGAAACTCAACATTAAGTGAATTCTGTAAAAGCAAATGCATTGTTCAAGAATTTTCAGCAGCTAGAACACCTCAACAGAATGGAGTAGTTGAGAGGAAAAATAGAACATTGGTTGAAGCTGCTAGAACCTTGCTACAAGATGCTTAGTTGCCAACTAGTTTTTGGGAAGAGACTGTTAATACTGCATGCTACACTCAAAATAGATATCTCATCAACAAAGCTCATGGAAAATCACCTTACTCAATCATGTCTGACAGGAAGCCTACAGTGAAGCATCTACATATGTTTGGAAGCAAGTGTTATATTCTAAAAGACAACTCTGAATATGTGGGAAAATTTGACTCTAAAGTTTTTGAAGCAATTTTTCTGGGATATTCATTGGAATGAATAGCCTACAAAATTTATGTGACTGATCAAAAGAAAATTATGGAAAGCACAAATGTGACTTTTGATGATGACAAGTGTCCAGGCTTGGAATGCCTTGATGTAAATGATGTTGAAGCCCTTGCATTTGAGAATCTAACCATTGATAGTGATTCTGATGAAGAAGATGAAGTTGTGGTACAACAAATGACAAATGAAGAGATCTCTGAACAAAATCATGGGAATGAAAGCTCTCTTCAGACACCTGAATTTGATGGCACAAACTCAGGGAGAGAAGGAGAGAATAGAAATGACAGTCATGATAATACTGAAGAAAATGATGAAGGCACTAGTCAACAGACTCACACTAGAAAGTGGGATATGAGTCATACAGTAGAAGCTATTATTGGTGATCCCTCAGCTGGTGTGAGAACTAGAAGTGCAACTGCTAAAGAATGCCTACATGCGTGTTTTCTATCTCAAGTAGAGCCCAAGAAAACTGAAGAAGCCATATTGGATCTTGATTGGATATGTGCTATGCAGGAGGAGCTGAATCAGTTTGAGAGAAACAAAGTATGGAAATTAGTCCCTGCACCAAAGAACAGAAGCATAATTGGAACTAAGTGGGTGTACAGGAACAAAATGGATGAAAATGGAATTGTTACTAGAAATAAAGCAAGGCTGGTTGCTAAAGGCTACTCACAAGAAGAAGGAATTGACTGTGATGAGACTTTTACTCCTGTTGCAAGCTTAGAAGCAATAAGAATTTTTCTGGCATTTGCTGCACACTCAAATTTCAAGGTGTATCAAATGGATGTCAAGAGTGCTTTTCTTAATGGTGAACTAGAAGAAGAAGTTTATGTACAACAGCCACCTGACTTTGAAGATCCAGAATTTCCTAACTTTGTTTACAAATTACTCAAGGCTCTATATGGATTGAAACAGGCACCTAGAGCCTGGTATGACACACTGTCAGAATTTCTACTCAAACATGGTTTTACCAGAGGTACTATTGATAAGACTCTCTTCTACAAGAAGCATGGTAAAGATATGATCCTAGTTCAAATCTATGTGGATGATATCATTTTTGGATCCACAAATGAAAAGCTTTGTCAAAGATTCTCTATGCTAATGCAGAGTGAGTATGAAATGAGCATGATGGGATAATTGAGTTACTTCCTTGGCCTTCAAGTTAATCAAAGAAGTGATGGTATTTTTATCAGCCAAACCAAATATGTGAATGACTTATTGAAGAAATTTGGTATGGTGGATAGCTCACCTGCATCTACACCAATGTCTACTGCAACCAAGTTGGATGAAGACAAGAAAGACAAGAGTGTAGATATTTCAAGCTATAGAGGGATGATTGGATCATTGCTTTATTTGACTGCTAGTAGACCAGACATCATGTTTGCTACTTGTCTATGTGCTAGATTTCAAGCCAATCCAAAGGAATCACATTTGATGGCTGTGAAAAGGATTTTCAGATACTTAAAGGGAACTCCAAACTTGGGATTATGGTATCCTAAGGGAACTGGTTTTGAAGCTGTTGGATACACAGATGCAGATTTTGATGGATGCAGGGTTGATAGGAAAAGTACTAGTGAAAGCTGTCAATTTCTTGGTCAAAGACTTGTATCCTAGTATAGTAAGAAACAACAATATGTGTCAACTTCCACAACTGAGGCTGAATATATAGCTGCTGGAAGTTGTTGTGCTCAGGTGCTTTGGATTAGAAATCAGCTAATGGACTATGGTCTAGTGTTACACAAAATTCCTATTATGTGTGACAATACTAGTGCCATATCTATAGTAGCTAATCCAGTTAATCATTCTAAAACAAAACACATTGATGTTAGGTACCATTTTATCAGGAAATATGCTGCAAATGGTACCATTGAGCTCATTTTTATTCCAACAGAGAAACAATTAGATGACATTTTTACTAAACCTTTGGATGAAGCAACCTTCACTAGACTTGTGAGTGAAATTGGAATGCTCAATTCTTCATCCTAAGGCAAGAACTTAGCTAATGTGTTGCAGCTGATTAATTTCTAATAAATCAACCTAGTTTGATTTAATTGGAAATTAACTGAAATATGAATTATAAATATTTCAGAATCTCTGTATATTTTTTTTTAAACTCAAAAATTAACTTAGAATATTTCAAATTCTAAGTAGACTGCTTAGCTGTTAATTTACATCTTAAATGTGTAAAATTAACACAAGGCAGAATAACAGTACTCAAAGGTATACATAACTGAGTTCTCGATAAGTCAGAATGACTTATCAACAAGTCATTTTAGAGTTCTCGAGTGAGTCCTCGATAAGTCTATTTACAGACTTCTCGAATAACTTCTCAATAAGCTCTATTATGACTTATCGATAAGACCGTGTAGAGTTCTCTAATAGTGTTAATTCACAAAGTTCTCGACAAGGATAATTTGAGACTTATCAATAACTCAGAACTAAAATAATTTAATTCAATGAATTATTTTAGACAAATACTTTTGGAAAATTTATTCTGATTTCAATTTGATTCAATTCAAATAAATTAGAATCATTTTTAGTCCATTTTCGGACAAACTGGGTATTTATCAGAGTTCTCGATAAATCATTTCTTAGTTCTCGAAAAGAATTAATAAAATGACTTATCGAATGTACCTTTCCAATTCAAAATTACTTTTCGATAAGTTTAATATCAAACGTTTATTTGACTTCTCGATAAGTATTTTACTTTTTCTATAAATACCCAGACTTCTCGATTAATTTGAACTTGGAATTTTTCAAAATTCTAAGTAAACTGAATATTTATTACTTTATATCTTCAGTATATGAACTTAATAAATAACAAATCAAAAGAAGCAAAAAGTATGAAAAACTGAACAAATTTAATTCTTAAATTCTGTTCATAAAAATACTTTTGACATACTTTGTCTCTAATTTCTCTGACTTATTGACACATTTACATGCTTATATGATTTCTTGTTTATGTGAAAATAGGTTAGTCCAATGTTAGTAGACTAGTACATTATTTGTGTTGTTTTGAGTATGCTGATAGTGGTTAAATTATTTGACTATATGCTGATAGGAGTAGTTACTTTTATATAGGGAGTACTTGCTTATTTGCATGGGAAATAGTCATTCTTTAAAGTAAACTAATATTCTTGAGTACTTGCATGGGGAATAGTAACTAGTCATTTCTAACTGTCAAATATGCTTATGTGATTATTACTCTTATTATCCGGGAAACTCAAGAGTCTATTGGTTTCTATCTTTACTCCCTCTATAAATTAAAACGCTTCACTCTTTATCATTCATCACTCTCCTATTCTCAACAAACATCTAATTTCAAACTCACCTCATGTTCATCTCTCTCTCTCTCTCTCACACTCAAATGGATGCCCCAGTCTTTTACAGACTTATTCATGGAGCTTACCAGCCTGTCCGTCATCTAGATGAAGATCAAATTTACTTTGATCCCTTCGGACTTCGTGTCCGTCTCATGGGGGTTGTTTGCAGCCCCTTTGATATTCCAAGAGAGATCTTTGATGAACTCTCATGGGATGATCAACTTAGCATCCTATTCTTTGAGAAGGATGTCTCTCTCGAGCAGGAGAGACGTGCAAGAGTAGCTGAGCAGCAACCCCTTGCTGCTTTGGAGTTGCAGGAGAGAATCATTTCTCTTACACACTCCATGTCTAGAGCTTACCAGCGCAGGGCAAGGAGGTTGGAGGCAGAGAAGAAGAAGCACAAACTAGAGTAGTTAGGATTATGATTTACTTGTTGAAATCTATGTCTTAATGTACTCTATTTCCAATATTATTGAAAATCCAAATTCTTCTCTAAGCATTCTCTTGTTTGTGTAATGATTACTATGTGCTTATATCTGTATTGAATATTGTCTTCTCTATAATAATCCTTGAAATTAAAATATCTTACAATGTATTTGTCTAATGAAACTCCAAAAAGATACATTTGTTCAATGCATTACAGGTCCAACACAATCTACTCAGACAACAACAGGGAATTCAGATAATCAATCCACAGGTATTAGTGCTAAAACTGCAGCTAAAATGTACTAAAAATGATTGTAACCTTAAGTAAGTTATATTAAGTAATATAACTTAATTAGTGTTATAACTTACTTGCATGGGGAATAGTAACTAGTCATTTCTAACTGTCAAATATGCTTATGTGATTATTACTCTTATTATCCGGGAAACTCAAGAGTCTATTGGTTTCTATCTTTATTCCCTCTATAAATTAAAACACTTCACTCTTTATCATTCATCACTCTCCTATTCTCAATAAACATCTACTTTCAAACTCACCTCCTGTTCATCTCTCTCCCTCTCTCTCTCTCTCACTCAAATGGATGCCCCAGTCTTTTACAGACTTATTCATGGAGCTTACCAACTCACAAAAGAAGATCAGATGGGAAAATTGGGTTCTTGGGTTCTGCATTTAGATAAAGTTTTGACATCATCAACCAGAACTTGTGCATAATTTCATAATGAACAAGTTGGGGGAGATTGTAATATATAATAGATGATGTCAAAGATTACTGATGCTGACAATGTCATTAGCAATCAGTTATATAATAGATGATGTCAAAGATTACTAATGCTGATAATGTTATTAGCAATCAGTTATATAATAGATGATGTCAAAGATTACTGATGCTGACAATGTTATTATCAATCAGTTAAGCTTAGGGCCAACCCTAAGTAAATTGTATTGTAACCTTAATCTATAACTTATACTTGTAATACTTAATGTCTGTAAAATGTAAATGGAGCAGACTGGAGCATTTTTCCCTAAACAGTGTCAAGCCTAAGAATTCTATCTAGAAGAAGATCAAGAAGGTCCTGCCTCAGAAGAATTATTAAGAAGCTTGGAGTTGAATAATTCTGTTAAGTGAAAAACATTCTAAGTCAAGATCTCTACAAGTCACAGAATTGGTGTTATAGAGAAGTCATTCGAGAACTCAGAAAGACCTATCGAGGTCTCATAAATTGCCTATCGAGAACTCAGGAATTGTCTATCGAGAACTCAGGAAATGCTATTGGAGATATCGATAAGTCAGATACCCATTCGAGAACTCAGAGATATCAACAAGTATACATTCATTAGAGAACTCTGAGTTATCGATAAGCCAAAGTCCATTAGAGAACTCTGAGTTATCGATAAACCAAAATTCACTAGAGAACTCAGAGTTGTCGATAAGTCAAGTCAACAATGAAGTTTCAGAGATATCGACAAGCCAACATGCCTATCGAGATGTCGAGTTCTCTACAGCTTAATTGGAGATCTCGAAGTGAAGAAATTTCTCTAAGTACAGAATTGCAGAACAGTTCAATATCCAAGGTTGCAAATCAACAAAAAATTCACACAGCTGGATTGACAAGTCTACAAAAAGCAGCTTGAGAGATGTGCAAGATCAATGACAAAGATTAACTGATAGAGGAAGATTAAAGTAAACACAGGATGTTAAAGATATGCTAAGCCAGAAATGGAAGATTTGCTTTTCTATAAATAGAAATGACAAGTGACAGTTTAGAAAAGCTAATAGCATGTTTATTATCCACTGTGTAAACCAGCAGTTAACTGAGTTATAAAGTTAACACTGGTCCTTAGTCAGTTGTAACAATCTAGATAGAAAATCTCGTATTCTCTCTCAAGAAAGAAGCTAAGTTCTAAACCAAGAACTTAGAGATTTTGTAGCAAAACACTGCCTGATTTTTAATATAAAATTAAGTGAGTTTTGAAGATCTTTGTTTTACATATTTGCATTGTTATTTATGTTTAACATCTATTCTACCAAATCATTGATAACAACCAACTGCTAAAGCCAAAGTCGATCAAAAAGTAAATATTTAAGCCAAAACACATTCACCCCCCCCCCTCTGTGTTGTATTCATATCTAACAAATAGCAAGTAACTTATGTAGTAATGACGACCAAATATTTGATTTCCAAGATTTTAAAATGAGATTTTCTTAATCAACTTTCAAAAGATTTTTGGCATAAAATGAGTTTTACAAATTGGTTGTCGAATTACTATTTATGTTCTTGTTATTATAAACATAAAATGACCTAAAAAGAAGAATGAAATTAGACTCAGTGTTGTTAATCCAAAGGGTCAAGTAGACCCTCCAGCAGGAAGAAGGTTTAAAGTTTTCTGTGAAAAATGAAAGTAAACGCTGTTTAATAAAATCAATAATTGAATCAACATATTAAAATATTATTTACTCAATTTACAAAAATTATTAAAATTTAACGAGATTCGTGATTCGAACGGACAGAGGACGATTGAAGGAAATAGAAGACTCTTCCATAAGAGTGGAGAAAAATATTAATATACTGATCGTCGAAGTTGAGGCATTGCGTGATCAGTGGTTATTTTATGCTGCGTAAATGGAATCTGAAGTAGTGGTTATAAATTTTGCAAGGATATAATTATGATCAAATCATTGAAGCATTTAATGTGGAGGCATTTCCCGACGGTATTCCGAAATAGTAATGTGGTCGAAGCTGTGAATCTTCCATTCGAATACTTCCCAAGGGCATACATAAATGAAGGATGGACGGTGACCAACGGTGATCTACAATGTTATTCTTTTACAAATATGATAGCATATGTTCTTCTTGATTCTTGAATACGTATGAGCTTCTTCTGTTGATAAATCATATAAGGCGAAAAGGAAAGAAAAATTCTTGTATTCCTTCTGAATTGTTTCCCTTCTCAAATTCTTGAATCCTGATTGAGATAACAGTGTTATGATATGATGCTTTGTCGAAATGACGAGAAGTCGGGTGGGACGCCACCTAATCATGTGTTGTGTGCCATATATTATGAAAGATTGGCCATCTTGAGTATGAATATGGTTGTCTCATTCACATTTAAATCTTCACTCATTTTTCTTCCTTCAATTTATTGACTTACAGATTCTTCCAATTGTTTGTTACATTGTTATCCTTTATCCTTCTTTTCATTCAAAGTCCTATTCATAAACTCTCCTCTTGCGTAGAGTCTGTTCTTTGACGATTACAAAAGAAATAGAATAGTTCCGTGCGACAGGTAGAATTATGTGTCAAAGGAGAATGTGATTGCAAGTCGATAAATGATGGACATTTGCGAGCAAGGAAGAATGGATACACCGACAACGTGGTCATGGCAAGTAGATCAAATCAGACAGTTGTTCGTGTTACGAGGATCTCATCAGTATGGTAGATTGCGTTAACGTGATGCGTTTCAAATCAGAGGATTTCGACGCAAAATGAATCGTTAGTGAACCGTAATAATTAGATCAATTACAAAATAAGGAAGTAAGTTATGTGCGTCAAACGGAGCAAACGAGTATCGAGACGATGATCAAAGATCAAGGAAATTCTGAACAATGACTCAGACATGCAATTACTACGTGAAACATCCCTTCACTACGGGGAGACATTTGTAGTGAAGATTCAAGATGGAAGAAATCTTAAATATAATCGAACCTCGAACGTGTTCTTCAAGAAATTGTGAAGTTCTCTAACTTGCGTAAATAAGTGATTGTGAATTCAATGCTCATACCCGGGTCAGTGACGAAAGTTCGATGCGAAGCCATAAGCGGAGATGAAGTAATTGTGACTCGACTGTGAACCTTTTCAAGAAATAATGATCTAACGATTGATTATGACGGTAATAATGAAGACCATGCGCATTTATTAAAAGATAAACCGATTAATAATGGTCAGAAATAAATTAAAAGAATCATAAAACCAAACCTTAAGTTCATTAATAACAATTCGTAATATTCTGAATGGACTGAGAAGGGTATGGTTATATTAATCATTGTTGGTGTAAGACCCAATTTCCCAATTAAAAAGATATATGTTATGCCAATTAGTAATACATATGCTGATCAAAACGATATAATCTGAATTGTGTTGAATGGGTGGATGTGGTTGTTGGAAGTGGACGGATATGATTATGGACGATTTGGTTGATTGATGGTGTCGGCTTGAGTCTGATTGGTAGTCAAGGGTATAGGGGAAGTGCTGCCCAAATTTTCAGAAATTACTCTACATTCAAGAATAATGAAGTATATGGTCGTTTTCATCAGTACTCCAAATGACTGCGATCTCGGTTCTTGAGAAAGAATGTTATGATCAAATCGACTTTGTGAAATTGGTCTTTGATTCCAGTTAGCTAGTTTTCACTTGGTTTAATTGATCAGTTAAAAGAGTTAATTAATTAATTTTACCAACTAATGGTTAGTTAAATAGAGATCGATTCCAATTAGATTGAGTCAAGCTCTAACATGATTTCCAGATCCGAAATCAAAGCGATAAGAAATTTGGAAAAAGTAGTGGCGTGAACGTAAATTGAAAGCTTAGTACAATTAGCGTGGTGTCACTGCAAACAGGTGCAAGGTTTGATCCAGAAGAATACGCTCTTTTCGATAAATAAGAGGAACAGGAAGTTAGTGGTACACGCTAGTAAGAAGAATATTTTTAAGAACTGAGGGTTCAAGATAAAGCAAAGGGGTTATATCATCTGCAATAGCGTTCCAGGAAGAACTTGGTTGTATACCCATATCGAATGACGAATTAATGGAAGATTTGAATGTACACTTCTTTTGAACGGTGATTGAATGGAAGCTGCTGTAAAATAACGGAAAGCTCACAAATTCAAGCATCTAATGAAAGACGGAGACTGATGAAGTCCGCATGTGAACTCAGGGAAAAAAAGATGCTGGTCAATGAAGAGAAGTCAAACACACGATCTGTGATACGTCAAGCAAGGCTAAGAAAATAGCTACCGATGAAATTCGATAATTCTGTTAGTAAGAATTTAAACATTATAAATAAAAACCTTCATTCCAGTGTGAACTCCAGAAATGAGCTATCCAATAATAAACAAATTAATATTATTAAGAAAAAGAAATTCGTTATGTTTAAAAGAGATAATGAATAATGAGAATGGAGAAATAATGAAGAAAAGAAGTGGAATCAAAAGGATGATAAGGAAATTTTCCAGAATATATGCAAGTTGTGAACGTCAGTTGTGCCAGCACTGATTGAAGAATGAAGTGAAATGCCGATAATTGAAGATGGGAATTTCATTCAAGGAATGTGTGTAAACAGGAATGATTAAACAAAGGTATTAATGATAAACTGCTAAAGAAGAACGTTGCAACGAATCTCATGTCAGAATTCTTTAAAATTAAAAGGAAGTCCCGGAGATTCGAACAAATGATTTATCAAGGTTACCTCGGGGAATGAGATAAGAACTTCTCGTCGGATTCTGCACCGAGTCAAGCTGGTGTCAAAAGCCCTTTATCATATAACTCAATAGCGATGAAATAATGAGTAAAGGGAAACTTCAGAAATGTGGAATGAACTAAATAATGAAATAAAGAATGTTTCGCGCCATGTACAAAAGTGATTGTGATAAAAAGAGAATGGAGGTATGAAATTACGCATAGATTATCGGAAATTTTGAATCTGAAGATTAAATGAACATAATATACCAAAGGTGCTTGGATAGTGTGATTGTATTTATTGATAACATCCTCGCTAATTCAAGAACTAAGGAAGACCAAGTTGAATGTCTGAAGATATGCCTGCGAAGAGTTGAAAAATAGCAACTGCATTCTCAGCTTCAAAGGTATGAATTTTGGTTATAATTGATTATGAGCTACGATTGCTTGGTTAACTACCAACCAGGAAAGGTCCATTTAGGAACATATGTTTTAAATAGAAAGAAAAGAGTGAATACCATTAAGATTGTTGGGAAATGGTTAAAAGAAGTGAAAAAGTTGGAAATTGAAGAATAGGTTTTGATCCGTCTTCTGGGTTATGCTGATACTTACTTTGTTGTTGGATATCAAAGGTGGTATTAACACAGATGATTGATGTTGACTTCAGTATGGGACGTTGTGAGCATCAAAGTTCGTATTGATATCTAATTTGATATGACAACAAAATGGGTATTATTACCAAGAGACCGGATTTTGAATAAAGTCCTAATTCATTCCGTTCCAAATTAATGTACTTTCTTTCAGATAGTAAGGGATTCTCGCTTGATGAAGCTACTTGACAGTGATTGAAAAGAAATATGAGTATGCTACCAAATGATGAGTACATGCAATTACCGAGATTTTTCCTTTTCAGTTTTGCATAAAGGTAGAACATTCCGAAGCATCAGATGTCATGAGCTCAGGATATCGGGCGCAGACGGATAGAAAATGCAAGAGACCGATTAAGGATTCTCGAATACGATTGGAAACGATCATAGGTCAGGCTAATCGAACAGAAGGAGACATGAAAAGTAGAATAGAACAGCCAGTGAAAATAGAAAGTTCATGAACACGAACTATTAGAATTAAAGAGAAAAGAAGATTAGTGTGAATTAAGTTAGCCCTTTGAGACAATGAGATAGATAGAACGATTGTGAATAATCTATAAGACATTCATGTGTGTATGACTACGAAAATTCATTTAGCTTCAAATGTATGAAGTAGAGATTGAGTTAGGGGTTGCATGAGCAACTGATAGAGTTGATGACGGTAAAAGGCCATTGAGTTGTGATTAAGGTGATGAGAACTGAGAAATTATAAGAAAGATACTTAGAAAACAACATGGTCTGTTCCTTAGCATGATTCTGAGGACATAATCCTTTTAAGGGGAGAAGGATGTAACGTCTGGGAAATATTATGTAATTATTTTTATCAATAAATAATTATTATGTGATTTTATGTGAATTTTTGTGAATTATTCGATGATTGATATTAATAGTTGGATGTTTATTTCTGAAAAATTGAGATTTTTTAATTTCCAATTATCTAGAATTAAATCTAGATAATTTTGGTATTTTTCTGGTAATTTTTGGATCATTATATGATTTTATAAGGATTTATATAATTAATAATGATTATTTTTACAAATTTATAAAAAATAATTGTTAGAATCATAAATCGTCTCACTTCAATCATTTTTATATTTTTACAACCCGAAACTCTTCCGAAAACTCCTTCCTAACTTAATCTGATAATTCTGAACACTTTCCGTGTTTTGACTTTTTCGATCCGGGGTACGGTTTGACCTGTACGAGTCCCGGTGTGAAATTATCGATACGCAAATCATTTTATATATCGATAAAAATCCATATTCTTAAAAGGAGAGACATTATTACCTCATTTTCGAATAAAGTATTTTATAAGAATCTCTGTTTTGATAATTATCCAATTCTGATATTAAAATCGTATCGTCTTTTTAGTTACTTAGCGGCTAAGTAACCTATTTTCGGATCTGATTTGTAAATGTAATTATCGAATTATTAAATAAATAAGATATGTGATGATTCTGTCAGCTATGTGTCGCTGTAATATTAATTGTTTAGGATTTGTCGGATGTGGAGATTAATTTTTATCATTAATTATCGAGCTATATAAATTTAATTCATTTTTAAAGTAATTTTATCGAATATTCATTCTTATAAATGCTAAAATTCTTTCTAAAATTATTTTGTTGCTTTATAATTTTATTTATTATTTTTAGGAATTTATAAAATTTAGAAATCAACATTTTATTGATTAATTATTTTTAACTGATTTTCTGACTTTATTAAATTGTAAAATCTGTATTTAATTTCAGAATTCTTTAAAAATTATGAAACTCATACTTTAATAAAGTTTGGAATATTCCGAGAATTTTAAAATTATTTCGGGAATTTTTGGGATTAATTTCACCCGCACGATATTTCGTTAATTATTAAAAAACGGGTACAAGTTGCATTTTAGAAATTGTTTAAAAATTTCAAAATTTATGTTTTTATAAACTTCGGGATATTTCTAACATTTAAAGACTGTTTTCACGATCTTCTGAATTTATTTTAAGTACAGCTCAGTTCGTTAATTATAAAATACAGGTGTAAGTCGCGTTCCAAAATTTATCTAAAAATTACGAAATTATGTTTTATTAATTTGGCGATATTTATATAATTTTTTTAAATTATTTTCATAATTTTTCGAGTTTATTTTTATACAACATGGTTCGCAAAAATCAGAATGCGGTGTTAAATTACGATAAATAAAAACAGACAAACAGATAAGTACTATTATTCTTATCCCGTTTTCATTCGAGAAAATTCTCGAAACCTCTCTTTTCTCCCGATGCACTGTAATTCTCTCTCGTTCTGTTCAATCTATCTTAATCTCTCTCGTTTTAATCCTTGTCCTCTCCTCTCTCCAGTCTCTATATCTCTATGTTCTCTTTCATTTTTCTCCTCTTCCCCGACTGTTCTGTTTCAGGTGAGTTTTTCCGGCTAGCTTGTCTTCTTTCCGGCCGCATGTATTTGATTACCACTTCCATTCGTTTGGGTCTTGGATTATGTATATACATATGCACTTGTATGTGTGTATTTCAGTCGGGTTTTACTATGGTTTTCTTCCTGTTGCCGCCGCCCATCATCGGAAAAGATGAGGACGGTGGCGCGTGGCTACGTTTGTCTGGTTACCCTTTTTTCGATTGCAATTGCTTTGTTGCAGTTGACTGTTTGGCTTGTTGTTGTCTGTGTTCCGCGTTGCCCTTGTTATGTTGCCGCCTTGTTTCTTTACTTGTTTGGTAACGCGTGTGCGCGTGTTTCCCTACTCTGTTTTTGCCAATTGTAATTGTGAATATTGATGGAATAATTAAATTATTTTGCTAATTCTCTGCAGAATTATTTGATTAATTTATGAAATAATTGTTTTCGTGTGAGAAAATATTAATGGAATCGGTGAAATTCGCGTAGGACGTCCGATATCAACGGAAACCCGTGAATTTTACCGCCATCGGCGAGCCGATGGTGGACTGTGATGAATTAATTCTGAGTCCTAAATTATAAATAAATTAAAATTAGTTTGTGAAATAAATTTCGAAACGAAAAATGAATAATAAATAATTGTAAATAATGAAAATGTATCGGTGGTTGGGACTTGCGAATTTGAAATTGGATTGGTTGTTGTTTGTTGTTGTGATTGACGTCGAAATGATTCGACGGGTAGGTCGATAAATAAAGGAAACGCTGCTCGATTTTCGGGAAAATAAATTCTGAAAATACGGGAACGTAACCTGTAATTGTCGGTAACGTCGAACGAGGATATAATTGAACTTTATGAAACCTATTTATGTGACGTGAAAAGATATTTTGTGAATAATCGATTACCCTATTTTTCAAAATGATAAATATACGTATTTTCCGAAATTAAATACCGAACCGAGTGTAAGAACCCAAATTTTTGACATCGGTAAAAGACCCTTATGAATAGTAATATAATAACTTGAATTTTGAGACCTTGTAAAACGTTTAATGAATAGTAACCCTGACGGACGGGAAAAACTATTAAGCCCACACTATGTAGTGCATGAGAAAATGAGTCTCGGAGTTGATATTACGATTATACGTACTAAATGAGTGTATGTAAACGCTATTAGTTTTCGAAGAAAATGAACTTTGAAAAATGACCGTATTTACGACTCATCGAGGATTACGGGAATCACAGTATAATTACGAGATTAAAATCCTACGGATTTATATTCAAGTATGATAATTAAAAATATAAGGAATAAATAAGAAAGGAATTACATTGCGAACCACTTACGAGTAAGTATTACGGAGAACGTTTAAGTAACCGAGCGAACGCGTAAACGATTAAATAAAGGTAACGCACTAACTAAACCATGGTAAGGAAGTAACCATGGTTACTTCATCAAATAGTGAGCTAACCATAGGATGACCAAGCTAGCTAGCAAATAGTGAGCTAAGGAAGCTAACCTTGTAGTTAGCTTGTAAGCTAGCAAGCTACAAAGATATGTCCATGAATTTGGCAACAAGGAATAAACCTAGAATGCTATCCTAGGAAGAATAAAATCAAGTTGCAAAGATATCAAGTCACCTTCCAAGAAGCAACCTATCCAAGATCCAAGAGAAGCAACCAAGTAGTATAAATACCCCCCCATCCCTATTTTTGTTCCATTCGGCTATATTGAAGAAAAAGCGAGAATTGGAATTCAAAACTCCAAGTTCAAGATCTTGTAAAATCACCCAATTAATTCCCAAGCCTCCTAGCAACTAAACTAAGGTAAGAAAATTCTTTCATCTTTTTTTATCAAAGTTTAATGGGTGGAATAAATTCAAGAAACTCACTAGTGAATAGTGTGAATAGTAACCTCTCTTTGGTTTCTTGATTTCAATGGTGGTTTTAGGTTCTAAAATTCATACCAAGCACTTCCAAGCCTCCACCATCCTCAAAAACACATCTTAAGCTTTCAAGAAAGGTAAAAATAATTGGCCCAACTATATTTAAGGTTCATTTTTAAGATCCATTTAGTATGTGGTAGTAAACCTAGCTTACTAAGTAGTATTGATGAAATCTTGGTGTTTAAGTTAAGTAGATTTAAGGTTGGTTGTTGTTGCCTCAAGAACATGATGTTCTTGAGAGGAGTTTGTGTGTTGATGATGATAAGATGATTTTTGGTGGTTGTGTTGATAGTTAGGGCGTAAACGAAACCCCGATCGTAAACGTAACTTCGTTAAAACCAACAAACCGTAACTTTAAGTTTCTGCAGAAAGTCCTGAAGTTGTAATCTGTAGATTCTTGAAAAATAACCTTTTTTTAGGATATACAATATTATAAGGATCGTTTAGGCGCTTGAATCACTTGATTCCGATTTACGGATCAAAAGTTATGGTCGTTTTAGTAAAAGTGATTTACGCGACAAAAACTGCTACTAATTACGAACTTTGAAAATATAAAGGATAGACTTAAAAGTATTCATAAATCATGAATTTTTTTTACAGAGAGTAACATATTGAGTTTCCTAACTGCCATAAAAATTTCAAGTAAAAATAATGATTTCTCAATTTTATAAAAATATCGGAGCCGAGACCGCGCGAGTAGAAACTGCAAGAATCCTTAAGCGGAGCCGACGACGATAATGAGAATGAACCCAAGGTACTTAGGTAAATGAAGTGACCATAATGTGAATATGACTTAAAAGAAATGTTGAGGGTAGTATGAGTTGAGAGGGTGCAAAATGAGTAAATTAGTGCGAGATACCGTAAATTAGAACGGAACCTAACGAAATGAAATGTGTTTATGGTTATAGATTTCTGAGCGGAACATAGAGCATCCTCCACCTCGAGATACCCAGGCAAGTTTACAAACCCAACTCCATTTTTACTGTTGTGTTGTGAAATGATTGTTTTATTATCATCGCTTAAATACCATGTTTGCCATGATACGTAGTTGTTGAATTTTCGCATAATATAGCGATGTTGTACGATAAGTATATATCGTGAAATGTTATTTCGCTTTAGGCGTGACATATTATATAAGACTGAGGATCGGTCGGGATTTAAGATAAAACCCGAAAATCATTCTGGAGATATTATAGGACGGGTATAAGTCCATAATAGTACGTTTTAAAGGGACTCATCGTCCATTTACGAAACATTAAAACACCTCGAACTTTTATTAAAATGATTTTCCAACGATCATATCCCCTAAACTATATTTTATTGTTCAGATAATAAATATTATATACGTATTCCTTTATTATAGGAGTAGTATACTCCAACGTTGATTTATTTCAAACCCGATTAATCATTATAGATTATTAAATATGTAGACACAAACTAGTTGATGAATATTATTTAAATAAATCTTTTAGACAGTAAACTCATTCGAGGTATGATTATTATCAATTATCATTTAATTAATTATAGACTATTATTTAATTAGTTATTATTTATTAAAGGATTATTATTGATTTAAAAATCATAGATCCTGGTATAAAACATACTTTCTGATTTAGAAGTATCATTCGAATAATTTCAGATCGTCGGTGAATATTATCCCGACTTATTAATATTTTGAATATAGTTTCAAGGAGAAACTTTTCCCCTTATTGATTATCTGTTGACAACGGTCAACTCACATCCTTAGTACTTCTTCCGAAACTTTCGGAAGTACCTATATATATATATACAGTAAAGCTATGCCTATCAACAAGCAAAACGCTTGGAGGAACTTCGATGTGGTTCGAGTTCTCGAGACATGATAGGATTTCCTAAAGGACAAGGGAGGCGTAGAATCCAAGTACTTCGTGTATTGGATAGGCTACTGGTACCGTAGGAGACGGTACAATATGTACCTATGGACCTGCGAAGTGTGTGTATACCCGAAATGAGGACACATAGCCCGTATGCGGCCAGGGTGATACCCGAGAGATGACGGTTTCGTCCTTCTACTAGTAGAAAAGGTTACTATTTCCGTAGTATGACTGATCATCGTATGCGGTGGCTCCAGTGCATGTCCTATTCTTCCAATTGAAATTGTGATGCAATACCGTAACCGAAGCCCAGGTGCTGGGTTTACTAATAAGGTATTCACAGGTTAATAAAATCCACTAAAGGATTGTTTTCATAAGAAGGTGTGTATCACCAAGGAAAACTATTTTGAAGAAAACGTATTTATCAAATATGATGTTTTACGTGAGTTTATCATACAGTCATTTTCATACTGTACATTATTATGCTGGGCATTATAGCTCACTCTTGCTTTCTTTTAAATGACACAACACAACAGATAACCAGTATGCCGGTGTGGGACCTAGCCGCTTGCAGTCATGGGGAGGATCCCTGACAGCTTTGTCTCAGGTGTGCTAGAATATCAGATAGATATAAGATATCAGTCGTAATTATTGTAACTTCATGTAGAGGTTATAAATAATTGTTTGAGATCCTGTAAAGTACATTCGAGTGTAATAAAAGAAGATTACATCTTGTACGTCGTTTCTAAGACTATAACTTGTGTGTGCGAGTATGAGATTGGGATCTGTTGGATTATTGAATAAATACCAGGTTACACATGAGTGAAGGATGGCGTGACGACCCATATTCCTGACCCCAGATTTGGGGGCGTTACACCGAGTTTCGAAGATGTGAACCATAATTGCTATGTGTATTTCGATAACACATATAAATATGAATTCGGTTATGAAATCGTATGGGTAGAATATGATAACGATTTGATGTTAAGCTTAAGCGGTTATCTGAATTATGGTATTTCAACCCTGTAGGTCCTAGATGGAAAACCCGAGTATCGACATCAGACTAGGAACGATCTAGAGATTAAACGTTGAGATCAACGAAGTTCCAATTGAAGGGCCCGAATGTCGGGATCATATCCAGAATGGAATAGTAGTTGACTATAAAGCCGAACGATCAAGTCGAATCAAAGTCAACTAGTAATAGCAATTAAAGCTTATTGAGGCAAGTATTCCCGAACTTTCTTTTAAATACTGCAAATATTTATTCGTTCCTATTCTAAGTTCAGAATATTTAAATGTTTTACATTTCGCTGCAATTACTCTTATTATGCATGTTCTTTTTATTCTTGTTCCTATAATTCGATTGCTCTCTTGAGCAAATACCCATTCTTTCGGGTTATTTGCGAACACTGAATTGGGATGTTTTGAATTCAAAATGATTTGATATCAAAATACTCCATGGACTGGATAATGATGATGTTTTGTGGATTAAGTGTGTCTTAATCCTGAGGACCGGGATATGACTGGTGCCTCGAAATGGGTCGTAGTGCCTAGGTACCTGAATGGACCTATACAGTTGGGTATAGATCCGCACTGTATCTAGACTGATCAGCAGGGTATAGTGCATATGTTGGTTTTAGTGTCCAGTCTAATTTGTTGTTGATCGCCATTAACGGCATTCTCTCTCAAAAGGTTTTATGATTCCAAAACCGGACAAAACCCTGATTCAGGAGATGAATCGGGGAATCGCTTGTCATTTTTGGATTTTAGTTAAAGGCTGGTGACAGCCAACGTTTATTTGCTCAACTCACTCAGATAAATAGAATTGTTTAAAATTGTTTTAAGATTTTGTCCAGAAGTTTTTCTTTTGATATTAATGCTTGAAACTCAAATTATATACTTGCTGGGCATTTTTGGCTCACTCTTGCTTTGTAAATTCTTATTTCTGCCAGAAACAGATAAGGATAAAAGTGAATAATTTTGATAGACAACAGAAGTTAGAGAAATTTCCGTTGCGAGAGGTTGAATGTATTAGAAGAATGTGACAAGAGTATTAGTTCAAAGGTATTTACACTTCTATTCTGGTTATTGTGAATTGTAAAGAGTTAGATTCTTGTTTCATACCATAACCTGTAAACGATCCGGATTCAAGGGGTTAATTGAATATTCTTTTATTTTATGTAAAGATTGTTTTGTGACACCAAATCTTGACCCCGATTTTGGGTTGTTACATAGCTGATAGTACTTGTACGATATTATGAGTTCTTCTTTGTCGGAGTATGTATAATAAATTATTAAAAAATAAAAATAACACATTTGATAAGTATAAACAATTATAAAATTGATTATGTCATAAATATAAATAAATAATAGATTCATAATAACATTTATTATGTAATATTTTAAAATTAAGCAATTATTTCTTAACTTGAAACTTTTTATTACTTGTGAACAGTGTTAAACTATATACTTCCAATTCCCGATTTGTATAATGGCTGTTGGTATAATTTATAAAAACATGAC
Source organism: Apium graveolens (assembly GCF_009905375.1). NCBI lineage: Eukaryota > Viridiplantae > Streptophyta > Magnoliopsida > Apiales > Apiaceae > Apium > Apium graveolens. The sequence goes on from NC_133656.1 coordinate 130,831,876, forward strand.
CCCAGAGCTGGTCTGGGACTGGGAGTCCTGGACTATACCTTTGGGCTTTGGGCCTTGCACTTAATTGTTTGTTGAAGTTGGTGGACCTAGTCAGTCAGATGCCACATGCTACAATATTTTTGAATTACATTTACACACTGTAAACAAAACATGTCGCGTAAAGACTGAACAAACTTGAAGCGCACCCAAAGATTGTTACCCCTTTTTAACAAGGTTTGATCTTTTCAATTCAAGGTAGCCGAGTTAAATTAAATTCTTTAAACGCCATCTCGCAAACGTTCTTTGATTTTTCAATTACGACCATTTTCAATCTTTCACAACTTACTTTAACATTTCTTATTGCAGACTAAGATTTATCACTTCTTACATTACTGCTCATTCATCTTTCATCTTTTTATTGTCATTTTCCTAATTTACTGTGTCAATATCTAATTCTAGTGTCACATTAATTTCGAAACTTCACGCTCATGTAAAAATATTCTAAAACCTAAAAATGATTATTTATATAATGAGGAATTTCATCGGAAAAAGGTAAAATATTATACTACTTAAGCATTGTTATAAATTTTGGAAATCGGAATTATTCGGTAAATGTGCTGATTTGCGATTTATCGGACAATTTTTTTTAAAAATGAATAATTTATCGATAATTTATCAAAAATTAATCAAATCGGACAAATATTTTTTACGAAAGCGATTTATCAGCAATTTTTAAGAAATCGGCTGATTTTTATAACCATGTGCTTAACCAATGAACAAAGTTTGAATTTTCAGGGATGGTATATGTTGTGTAGTTCAAATTAAATTCTTAGAATTTAACCATAAAAAGTAATTAAATTAAAATTAATCTATACAATACTACTTTAAAAATAAAAAGACTTTATTAATTTTATTTAATGATATTAATTAAATATTGAATGGTATAATAGGCTAGTTAGTAATTAGTAACCAAGTACAATACTTACTCTCTTGTAACATAGCTAGTATGGATAATATAGGGAACGTGTGGCGACTGTATTATTTGACAACAATATAAAAATGCAAAATATTAATATATTTTAACGACTTGCAAAGTATAATACAAATTTATGTTGATTTTATAACCGGTCAAATTTAGACCTTTTCATTTTCTACAAACAATTGTCATGGAAAACCTATGTAACTGTAGTCAACAGTCCAAACCCATGCAATGTGTATAAATAACTCATCTTCATTCAATTGCTCTCCACATTTTATTTTATCAAACACCTTCTTTTGCTTGCTCAACACAAAACATTCAACTATTCTCCACAACTTTTCATTTTACAAATCAAACATTTTTGCTTGCTAAACACAGTTGGAAGTACCTTATGGCACGTTCAGGCATTTCTGCTCTAGCAATCCTATCTGTTTTTGTGCTTGTTGTAAGCGTGATCGGACGATACGAAGCTTGCAGACTCTTAGACGAAGAAGCAATGTTGGCGAAAAATGCAAAGATTATTTTCGATAATTTACATTTACAGTCTCTTCAAAAGAATACCGGTAAGACTCCTGGAAAGAATGGCTGCAGCTACTCTCCTGGCAATCCTACTCGTTGCATAAATAACTCGCAGAATTTTGCAGGGAAACGTACGACAGCTCTTCCTCCATCGTTGCCACGACAAGCATATCCGCAGGTCATGACACAATTCGGTGCTGCTAGCTAAACATCAATTTGCACCAAGCTAACAATGACCAAACAGGAGGGAACTCATTGGTTCTCTTCTGTTTTCTACTTTTCTGCATATTCTTTTATTGTTTTCCAACCATTACTTGTATGTATTTTTATTTCATTTTTTTTTTCGTGTGATGAATTGTATATTTCTGTTGTTATAGTTTGTATGCAATAAGGCACATGACAGAGCTGAAGAAAGTTAAGTCATCATTTCTATTAATGTACACTCAGATCAACATTAGCTTGCAAAATAAAACAGATCTGTTTATTATTCATTTTTTTCCTTCCTAGCATGCTTTTCTAACAAATTACTGAGTTGCAATGCTTGTGTCATTCATCTGCTTATTCGAAATTGAAATATCAAATTACGCTGATTCTATTTTATTTTGTCGAGTACTCATGCATACGCGCGAGAACTATATCACGTTATCAACTGTCCATGAAGGCGCCTGCACAAAAAGCTTAATTGTACATCTGGATGCTGCAAATCCATGTGGAGTCGAGAGACAACTTTGACAATACTTGGTATATGTTCTTTGATGAATTTGTTAGCAGATGGCACAAAGCAAATGATAATCCCCAAATCACCCCGGGGTCTTCTCCTTTCTGGGCCCGGACTCAAACTCCTTTGGGCTACAAGGGCAGCGGTGCGCGGTGTAACTGTAGGGTGGGAACCTACAAAACAGAACTGGAGGGGGGTGGCGTCCCCGCGGCACCTCCGGCGTGAGAGTGAGAAAGGGTTTTTAAGGAGAAGAGGGGCAAAGAGGGGATTATGCGAATATATTTGTGAAGAATACGTGTGTGAATGTAAATATATGTGAGAGAGAGGGTATCTAAGATCGTAACCTGTAATCTTCCTTTTATTCTACCTTTTATAGGTCTCCTACTAGGGTTTAGGGGTTTGTCCCTTTTCATCTGGACCGTAGGTTGGCCTTTTGGACTGTAGGGCATCTGGACGCCTGGGATACGTCAGAGTACTATCAGATCTGGACCGTAAGAACGTCCTGGATTCCGGGTGCCTGGACGGTGGTGATGTTGCCACGTGTCCTGGGCTTATCAAGGTCAACGCTGAATACGTCAGAGTACTATCAGATCCAGAGCGTAGGAACGTTCTGGATCCCGGGGACCTGGACGGTGGTGATGCCGCCACGTGTCCTGGGATCTTATGTTTGGGCCCTGGGCCTCTTCAATTGGGCCTGACTTATTATGGGCTATCATTTGCCCCCCACTCCCTTATGCGGGTTTACCCGGATGGGGGAGTGGAGTAATTGCCTTTGTGCTGCGACGCCTTTGCAAAGCTTTGGGGGTTGTTTGATTTGCTGCCCCCTAACCCCGGGGTCAAATGGGGATGAGACTCTGGGGTTAACTTGGTTAGTCATTTGATTTTAGTTCAAGGTGGGATTCCTTGAAATACTTTGGAAAATTTTGGGGGTTTGATTTGTTGCCCCCTAACCCCGGGGTCAAATGGGGCTGAGACTCCGGGGTTGACTTGGTTAGTCATTGGACTTGAGCTTTTAGGTGGGATTCCTTGAAATACTTAGAAAGGTTTTGGGGCTTTGATTTGTTCTGCTGCCCCCTAACCCCGGGGTCAAATGGGGATGAGACTTCGGGGTTAACTTGGTTAGTCATTGGACTTGAGCTTTAAGGTGGGATTCCTTGAAATACTGAGAAAGGTTTTGGGGCTTCGATTTGTTCTGCTGCCCCCTAACCCCGGGGTCAAATGGGGATGAGACTCCGGGGTTGACTTGGTTAGTCATTTGATTTTAGTTCAAGGTGGGATTCCTTGAAATACTTTGGAAAATTTTGGGGGTTTGATTTGTTGCCCCCTAACCCCGGGGTCCAATGGGGATGAGACCCATTCGATTTGTCCGGACTCTGAAAAGCTGTTGCTGCGAATCTGGGATGTTAGGCGGCTGTTGGGATTCCAGCCGGGGTCAAAGATATACACGTTTTATGCGTATCTTTTGAGTGTACATTTTTTTATTTTCCCCCCCTTTTTCTCCTAAAAAGACGCGCCCACGTAATGATTACATGACAGTTCATGTAATAACTGCTGTGCAGTTACTTTTTGGGGCTAATTGGGTTCTGCCACGTGGGCGGGGGGTTAATTTTCACTTGCAAAAACCTTTCACATGTCCCCCTTCCTTCTATAAATACCGTCCTCTTCCCATTCTTTTTTCTTTTACGCGATAAAGGAGTTTGAGAGAAAGACCGAAAAATCGAACCTTTTGGAGATCCATTTCTGCGAGTTCGAAGCCTTCTTCTTTGTCCTGCTTACTTGTAAGCTCTTCATTCTTCTGTTCTTTCATTTATTTTCTTTTGTTTTCACAATGTATGTCACTAATTTGTGCGAGTTGTTGCGCCTTTCTCCATTATTTTTGCAACTGCTTTCTCCATTATTCTCGAGTTTATGTAGTTGTATGGGTTTTGTATGTTTTTCACAGTGGTTCTGCGTTTGATTTGTGAGAATATCGTGAGTTTGGTAGCTTTGTGTGTGAATAAGTGGGTTCTTGTAGTGTAAATAGTTGTAGAGCCCGGGGTGTGTTCTTGATATATATTTTTTGGTTGTATATGTATGTATGGGTAAGATACGTACATGATTTGTTTCTAAACTTGTTCTGTTTTTTGTCTTGTTTTGTTGTTGGGTTCGGGTTTGGCATTGACTTCGGGGTGCGTTTACATAGACACGTGTAGTATATGCCAGGTAGTCGTTTTAAACGTATTGCTACTCTTAGGAATCGGTATCCCGAGCGTCCTGTCGGGTTAGGTGAACTTAACTCCTTCTACCCCTCTTCCTCTTCTAGTTGTAGTTCAGTAGAGATGCATCCCCGGGTTGACCAGCCTCAACAAGTTTTAGCTCAGACCCTAGTATTAGGTCCTGGGGGTACCTTATCGAATCCGGATGGGTCGTGGGAGGATGTAGATGAATATTTTGTCCAGTGCCGAGTGAATCCCAAGCCCCTGAGCTTTTATTACAGAGATTTATCCGAGGCATATGGGGGCCCAGATGGTTTGGGAGGTCGGAAGCCTAATAATGAGGATGAGATGGATAGGAAGTTCTTCACCGCCTCGGGGACTAGGTATGAGTGTGGGGCGGTTCATAGAGAGGTCCAGGAGAAATACACAGACGCCGAGGTAGATGGTGCCCTTAGGCTTGCCTTTAACCTTGATGACACATACCAGTGGAGATGGCCTGAGGAGCATGAAAGGGTATACCACAGACCGGAGGGGGGATGGGTTGGAATCCTGTTGGAGCATCTCCGGGGCATGCGCCTCGGATTACATCAGTTCACCAAATCCCTATGCCGGGATGTTTATGGTATCCCTTTTACTCAGCTAGCCCCGAACTCGGTGAAATGGATCAGCTGGTTTTTAGCTTGCTGTCATGCCAAAAATTACCTCCCTACCTTCAAACTTTTTTATCATATTTTTAAAATTAAGAGATCCACCGCTCGACCGATTTACGAGTTCATGTTTAGGATAGAGGATTGTGGGTATCCCTCTGATAAGATGGTGCTCCTGGTTAGTATGTTGACGTCGCTTAAGGGATGACACCGGGAGTTCATTTTTATCCGGGGTGGGGATCTGGAGTTCATGCCACTCCATAAACTTGAAATTAAAACAGATAGGTTTCTGGTCCAGCGGCTCGGGCAAGCAGCTCTTGCGATGGTTTATGCCTTCTGTGGGGCACTTGGGACGCAGTGGACCCGGGACTATGTTACTAGCAATGAGAACATGCATGCTGCCGGATGTAAGTCTATTGCCTTAGCTTTATTTTGATACTGTAACTTTTATTGACTGCTTGTATCCGGGACTGATATCTTATTGTTTTCCATTTCAGGTATTCCGAAGTTGATTCCCTATCCTCCCAATATGTCTACCCAGCTTAAAGATCTGTCGGCCAAATTGCGAAGGATTGGGGGAATGACGAGCGTGGATGTTGGGAAGAAGAAGGTTGGAGAGGGTGATGATGCGGCCCGGAAGGCGGCGCCGTCTCGCCAGGGGAGGACAACAATCGTGATCAACGAGCCCCGGGCCGAGGACGTGCAGCAGGGGAATGTGATAAGAGTTCCAGCACCTCGAAAAAGGAAGGGCGCCCCCGCGGGTTCCGGGGACAAGAGTGATGATGTTTCTGAGGGTCAGGTTTCAAAGAAGGCTGCTATTGATCTGGCCCCGGACACTCCGGAAACTCTGAAGGCCCTGCTTGCAAGTTTTACCCCGGAGACTCGTCGGAGGGAGTTGTTTGAGAATTATGCCAGCACGGCGGAGAGGAAGAAATACAGGAAGGAGCCCCTTAATGACTTCCTGGTCGGGCTTCAGGAGGACATCACTGCTATAAGCCTTTTTCTTATTTTCTTCTTGTACTCTTGTCTTTGTATTGCCTAATCATGACTTTTAATGTTTTCAGGCTAACTCCCGGGTTGCTGGACTGGTTTGCATAACCCGGAGCCTTCAGGAGAAGGCTGATGCTGCCGAAGTCTATCAAGTTGAATCCGAGCGGCTATCCCGGGAGATCCAGGAGTTGAAGGAGGCCAGTGCAAGGGAGGCTGCTGCTCATAAGAAGATTCTGGATGAGATCCGGGAGAGGCAGGACCGGGCTGAAGCTTCTGTCCGGGAGATGAGGGCTGAAAATCAGAAGTTGAAGGATGATCTTGCCGCCCGGCCCACTCCCGAGGAGGTTTTGGCAGGGTTCCGGGGAACTCCTGCGTATTTCGAAGAGCTGAATGACAAAGCGCTTGAGAAGATCCAGATTTGCTGGAATGTTGCTTCGAAGTATCTCGGCGAGGAGCCTCATGGTACAATAGACGTCTTCCTGGAGAAGTATATAGAAGAGGAGACCCATTTGGAGCAGGAAAAGGAAGCTGTCCGGGCAATGGAGTCCGGTGCTGGGACGTCCAGCAGTGTTCCCTTCTTCTCCGGGTCGCCTCTTGCTGAACAACCTCCCGTGCCAGAGGGTGATCCAGAGCAGCCTCCTTCGCCTCCCGTCGACTCTGCCGTTTGAAGCTTGAAGACTTTTCCATGTTTTGGCATGTAATTTCTATTTCCTTGTTTTTAGCTTAAGTCATTCCGAACTAAGCCTTTTGGCTTTTTAGACTTGATTGTAATTTGAATCTTGATTTGCCCCCCGGGGTGTGTTTTTCCGGGGTAGTTTAATGTTATTATGCTTTGTTTCCTTCATATTGATTTGCATGTTTAGAGCTTCAGACTTGGACACATGGGCTGTGTTTTAGTGGACCCCGGGATGGGGTAAAAATTTTTGACTTGCTAAATTTTTTTAAGTACACATGGGCTGTGTCTTAGTGGACCCCGGGATGGGGTAAAATTTTAACTTTACTAAAATTTTATGAATACTCATGGGGCTGAGCTTTTATAGGACCCCGAGTAGGGGTAATTTTTAACTTGATAGAAAAATATTTTATAAATACATGTGGGTTGTGTTTTGCGGACCCCGGGATGGGGTAATTCTCAATTTAATGAAAATTTTAAGTACACATGGGTTGTGTTTGTTTAAATTTGATAGCAAATAAAGGAACGTAATGAAATTGGTTCAAGTTATGGGACGCTTAAAGTAGAGTTTTTCATTTATATTGAAAGCAAAAATTACATTCTGGGGTGAATGAGGACAATGCTTACATCAAAATGTCACAGTATAGATGTAGATGTGTTTCCAGAGTGTGCACCTTTTTCTTATTGGTAGAATTTCCTTAGGCGGGTTCCATGCCAGGTATTGGGGACCTCGGTTCCGCTGAGGTAGTTCAGCTTGTAAGTTCCCGGATGGATCACTTTTTTGACTATATAAGGGCCTTCCCAGTTCGGCTGCAGTTTTCCCTGGTTAGTTGGGTCTGAGGCTTCAGTGTCCCGGAGTACTAGATCTCCTGCCACATATTCCTGTATTCTGGCTTTCTTCGCAAAGTAAAGCTTTGTTTTTTCCTTGTAGCTTTCCATTTTTCTACGGCCCGATCTCTTACTTCATCCAGGAGTTCGAGGTTGGTCCTGAGGCCTTCTATGTTGGAGACCTCGTCAAAGTTGGTCACTCTATGAGAAGGGGATCCGGTCTCTACCGGTAACCGGGCTTCAGTACCGTAGGCGAGCTTGAATGGAGTCTCCCCGGTTCCCGTCCGGGGGGTAGTTCTGTATGACCATAAAACCTTCGGGAGTTCATCCGGCCAGTTCTTTTTAGAGTCTTCCAGTATCTTTTCCAGGCCTTGGAGTATAGTTCTATTTGTGACCTCAACTTGTCCATTCCCTTGTGGATGGGCAACATATGCTTTTTTGTGTCTAATCCCGAGCTCTTTCAGATAGGTTTCAAAATCTGAACCCACGAACTGTGGGCCATTGTCCGAGATTAAAACCATCGGGATCCCGAACCTCATTACAATCATGTCCACAAACTTGATGCAGTCTTGCTGGTTAATGGTTCTCATAGCCTTGGCCTCCGCCCACTTAGTCATATAATCTATTGCTACCAGAACATAACGGAGATCCCCTTTTGCTCGAGGGAAAGGGCCCATGATGTCAATTCCCCAGACAGCGAATGAGATTGGTGAGAGAACGGATCCCGGGAGGCTTGAACCTTGTTTTGGTACGTTGCTGAACTTCTGGCACTTACTGTATTTTTTGACATAGGCGACTGAATCAGCGTGGATTGTTGGCCAGTAATAGCCTTGTCTGATGACTTTGTAGGCTAGAGCTTTAGCCGCTAGGTGATCCCCGCAGATTCCTTCATAAACCTCCCGGAGGCAGTAATCCGCTTCCTCCGGATCAACGCACTTTAGAGTTGGTGCAGAGAAGGTTCTCCGGTATAACTGATTGTCTTCTAAAAAGAAGGTGCAGCCTTATACTTGAGGTACTGGGCTTTGTTCTGATCTTCCGAAAGGGTACCGTCCTTGAGTAGGCTATGTAAGGCGTCATCCAATTCTCCGGGTTACTGACACATAATACTTCGTGTCGATCGGTGCTGGGGGCTCCGAGCTCCTCGAAGTAAACCGAGCTGCTTAAATCTGAAGTATTCTGGACAAGCTTGGACAACTCGTCTGCTTTCGCATTTTCTTCTCTGTTTATTTGCAAGATGGTCGAGTCCGGGATGGTTTTCAGGATTGCTCTAACCATTTCCTGATATCGGGCCAGTTTAGGATCTTTTGCGACATATTCACCATTGGTTTGCCTTACTACAATCTGAGAATCGCTGTAGATTGTTAAACTCCTTACTCCAAGGGATTTAGCTAGCCTGAGCCCGGAGAGTAGGGCTTCATATTCAGCCTGGTTGTTTGTTGCTTTGAAGGCGAAGGTGATGGCCTGCTGGATTGCGAATCCCTCCGGGCTGGAGTGGATCAGGTCAGCTCCGGACCTTTCGGCTATAGCCGAGCCATCCACATGTAACGTCCAAAGATCTCGGTTGTTAGACTCTTTTTCTCCTTTGGAACTGGTTTCAGGCGTTTCGGGAGTTTCTGGAAAAGTACATTCCATGACAAACTCGGCCAACGCCTGGGCCTTTATGGCTGTCCTCGGGATAAATTTGATATTGAATTGGCTCAACTCGATTGTCCAATTGACTAACCTCCCGGAGGCGTCCGGTTTGTGGATGATTTTGCGAAGTGGTTGATTAGTGATTACTCTGATTTCTCGGCCTTGGAAGTATTGTCTTAGCTTTCTGCTCGAGTGCACGAGGGCCAGTGCGAATTTTTCCAAGTTTGGGTATCGGGTTTCAGCATCTTTCAGGACTTGGCTCGCATAGTATACCAGGTTCTGCGTCCCATTCTCCTCCCGGATGAGTGCGGAGGATACTGCTCTTTCTCCGGCTGCGATATAGAGATAAAGGGGCTCTCCGGGCTTTGATTTTGATAAAATAGGTGGGTTCATCAAATGTCGCTTTACTTCCTCAAATGTTTTTTGACAGTCCGGGGTCCAGTCAATTAGCTTTTTGTTCTGGGCTCCTTTTAACAGCTCGAAGAATGATAGGCATTTCTCTGCCAACTTTGGGATAAATCTTCGAAGTTCTGCTAGGCGTCCTGAGAGCTTTTGGATGTCTTTTTGAGTTCGGGGAACTGTCATTTCCATTATAACTTTGATCTTCTCCGGGTTGGCTTCTATTCCTCTTTCACTGACCAGAAAACCCAAAAACTTCCCGGAAGGGATCCCGAACGCGCATTTCTCCGGGTTCAGCTTCATGTTGTACTTCCTCAAGTTATCGAAACACTCCCGAAGGTCCTGGATGTGCTCTGCGATTGTGACCGACTTAGCGATCATATCATCAATATAAGATTCCATGTTCCTGCCCAGCTGCTCTTTGAAGATGGTATTCATCATTTTTTGGTATGTTGCTCCGGCGTTGATTAACCCAAATGACATTATGACGAAAGCGTAAACGGCCCGGTGTGTGATGAATGCCGTTTTCGCGATGTCTGCCGGATTCATCTTGACCTGGTTGTAACCCGAGAAGACATCCATAAAACTTAACATGACATGGCCCGAGGTCGCGTCTATCAGCTGGTCGATGTTGGGCAGGGGGTAAGAATCTTTAGGACACGCTGAGTTGAGGTTTGTATAATCCACGCACATTCGCCATTTGTCATTGGGTTTTTTGACCAGCACAACGTTTGCTAGCCATTCCGGATACTTAATTTCACAGATTATGTCTGCCTTTAACAACTTCTCGACTTCTTGGTCGATTGCCTGTTGCCTCTCCGGGGCGAAGTTTCTTCGCTTTTGTTTGATTGGTTTTTGCTTTGGATCTACATCCAAACTGTGCATGGCCACGGATTCATCAATCCCCGGCATATCTTCCGGGGACCAGGCGAATAAGTCAGCATATTCTTTTAGTAGATTGATGAGCTCCTTTTGGAATGTGGTTTCCAGGCCTTTTCCGATTTTGATTTTTCGGGTGGGGTTCCCGGGTTCCAAATCTACCTCGATTGTCTGTTGGGCAGGCTCTACCTTCGCCTTCTCCTTGCTCTCTACAAACTTTTGAATCCGGGCATCAGCGTTGGTTACGCTGTATCCGGAGTCTTCGATCATGTTCACATCCAAACGGGCCCTTTTACTAAGGTGTTCTCGATGCTTCTTTCTGCTTTGTCCCTTGGGTAGGGACATTATTTTCTTCCGGTTTTCCGGTTCCGTTTCTACCATGACGAGTGCTTGACCATAGCATTTACCAGCCATTTCCCTGTCTCCTTTCAGTTCTCCGGTGCCTCCTGGGGTGGGGAACTTGAGTTTTAAGTGAATAGTTGAGGGGATCGCCCTGAGCTTGGTGATAGTGGGCCTACCAAGGATCATGTTGTATGAGGAGGTTGCGCTTATCACATAGAATTTCATCATATGGGAGACCTGTCGGGGTGCGGTTCCAAATATGATGGGAAGATAGATGATACCCCGGATTGGAATCATGGTGTTCCCGAATCCGTACAAAGGGTCTTCAAGATATGGATCCATTCTGAGGTGTCCGAGCTCCATCCTGTTAAGTGTGTGCTCGAATACGATATTAGCAGATGAACCATTATCAACTAAAATTCTTTTTACCTCATTGTTTGCGACGTCAAGGGTCACCACTAATGCCAAGTTGTGATCCGGATCGAGGCCCTCGTAATCAGAATAAGAGAAGCAAATCGGCTCTTCCTGCAGGGTCTGGATCATCATGACATCATTCTCCCTATCCGGGCTCCGCGGTGGAGAGGCTGTGCCCCCGAAAACAACATTCACCACATTTTTGCCTCTTCCTGGGGCTCTGTCTTTGTCATTCGAGCCCCTTTGAAGATACTGGTTCATGTTTCCTTTCTTGATTTGGTCTTCTATGAACATTTTGAGGGAGAAGCAGTTTTCAGTAGTATGGCCATGATCTTCGTGATAGCCACAATGCTTGTCCCGGGCCCTATTTTCGGGAGGTGCTAGCAAGGGTTTTGGCGGATAATAAAATGGTTTTCCCTTGACTTCACGCAAAATATCGGTCCGGGGCCTGTTGAGGTGTGTCCACTCTGGTTCCGGCTTGGGTTCCTTCTTGGCCTTTGGTTTCCTTTCGTTTTTTCTTGATTCGGGGTACGTGTCCCGGGGTGGGGTTCCCCGGGACTGCTGAATGTAGTTGGCTTGCCTGTCAAGCTTGTATCTCTTGTCTCTCCGGGACGACGAGCGTCGCTCCGGAGACTCGTCATCATCATGTATTCTTCTGTTCATCTTCATTTATTTGAGGAAATTATTTTCCTTTATGAACTTTGATGCCAACGCATATGCTGATGCCAGGCTTTGGGGCTCCCTATGAATCAGGTCTTTAACATAGCCTTCACAAGATATCGGGTGCAAGTTTCTTCGAAAGATGTTTACTGCCTCCTTTTCTTCTAAGTTGGAGAGTGGTTGATTGCTTCCTGGAATCTTTTGATGAATTCCGGAAGGGGTTCCTTGCTTCTTTGTTGGATTGTTTCTAGATGACACATCTGCAGCTCGTTCATCCGGTTGGTCTTGAATCTTTTCAAAAATATCTCGCGGAAGTCTTTCCAGGAGTCCACACTCCGGGATGGTATGCGGCTGAACCATTTCTGAGCGCCCCCTTCAATGTTGATGCGAAGAATCGGCATCTAGTCAGGTCGCTGTAATCATAAATATTGGATATTTGCTCAAAATAGTTCAGATGCTCTTCAGGGTCAGCCAGCCCGTCAAAAGAGTCAAAATTGAAGTGCTTTAGCCCTGACTCTCTAGGGGTGGCTTCCAGACTCTTTGTGAACGGGGTCGCTGCTGCCCCTACTTCCATGTTGCCCTCAACTTTCCTTTTAAGGTCTCGAAGGGCCCGGGCCATTTGCTCTTGCTTGGACTCCTTCTCCGGCTCTGAGTCTGAGGAAACATGAATTCGGTGGGCCTTTCTCTTTAGCTTGGCCTCCTCCTCCCGGATCCTCCTTTCTATAGATTCTTGGGCTTTAGCCTCTTCTTCCTTCCGGATTCTCTCCCGGAGGGCAGCTTTTCTTATTTCATCTCTGGCGTCCTCTGGTGGCTTTTTTAAATTCTTCGCAATCCGGTCGAAGACGGATCCCCGAGATTCTCCGGACTGTTCTTTAGACCGCTCTCGCTGATCCCCTGGGCGGGTCTCAGGCTCGGCGTTCTGCTTTTCCTTCCACAAGTCCATAGCCGCCTGTATCTGTTCCGGGGTCATGCTTCCCCATGGATTTGTGGTGATCCCTGTGTGTTTGTGGGTAGCTTTTTCAATGACTATTCTCTGATCTCCCGATTGGAGATTTTGAGAGGGAGTCTGGGTTATGGGGAACCCTTCGTCCAGGTCTTCCATGTCTTCATCCCTGGGTTGGGGAGGAGGCGGCAGGAAAGAGGCGGAAACTGCTGCTTTGCTTTTTCTCGTAGTCATGGTTATTTGGAAGTGCTATGAATTTACAATAATAAAACTTGTAGAAACGGATCTAAGAGATGGGTATTAGCGTTCTTACTGGGAGATGGTGTTTCACGTTTCTGGGAGGTGGGGTTGTGGATGTGAGCACCAGTGGTCGGAGGTTCGACCCCTCCTTCTAGTGCCAATGATAATCCCAGATCACCCCGGGGCCTTCTCCTTTCTGGGCCCGGACTCAAACTCCTTTGGGCTACAAGGGCAGCGGTGCGCGGTGTAACTGTAGGGTGGGAACCTACAAAACATAACCGGAGGGGGGTGGCGTCCCCGCGGTATCTCCGGCGTGAGAGTGAGAAAGGGTTTTTAAGGAGAAGAGGGGCAAAGAGGGGATTATGCGAATATATTTGTGAAGAATACGTGTGTGAATGTAAGTATATGTGAGAGAGAGGGTATCTAAGATCGTAACCTGTAATCTTCCTTTTGTTCTACCTTTTATAGGTTTCCTACTAGGGTTTAGGGGTTTGTCCCTTTTTATCTGGACCGTAGGTTGGCCTTTTGGACTGTAGGGCATCTGGACGCCTGGGATGCGTCAGAGTACTATCAGATCTGGACCGTAAGAACGTCCTGGATTTCGGGTGCCTGGACGGTGGTGATGTTGCCACGTGTCCTGGGCTTATCAAGGTCAACGCTGAATACGTCAGAGTACTATCAGATCCAGAGCGTAGGAACGTTCTGGATCCCGGGGACCTGGACGGTGGTGATGCCGCCACGTGTCCTGGGATCTTATGTTTGGGTCCTGGGTCTCTTCAATTGGGCCTGACTTATTATGGGCTATCAACAAGTGTGAGTATGAAATTGTTAGCAGATAGCACAATGCAAGTATAGACAATTGTGTAATGTTTAAACAAAGAGAGGATTAATGAACAGAGAAAATAGCTGAGAATTCTAAGAGAACAATCAGCTTAACATATAATAAGCTAGAGTCATTAAGTGGGACGAAAGAAAGGCCTGAACGATAGTCGAGACAGTAGCAAAGAAACAGAATATTTAACAGTGAAATAACGTTAAAATCAAAGAAACAGGATATAGCATAGTATATGGTAGAATAAGTTTAAACTTCTGGCCCTTTTATTCAATGTATACTGGTCTGTTTCTTTTGTCAAGTTAAGCATGGGTTGTGCAACACTTGTGACTTGCGAGTAGACATACTGAGAAATGACATGGTATTGAACGTACACAATTGGGTTGGATGGGTTTTATATATTCCAGGAAGGAAATAAAATTCTGCACAAATTTCACACACTTCATCAACAGTCTCGCATTCTGCAAATTACGAAGACCTCCGGGACTACAATAGTAATACGGCATTTCTCCAACAAAAGAATGAATAGTGATATGTTCCTCATATATTACTATTGTGCAGTGCAGATACTTAAAATCACCCTTTACTGCCATAGAGGTCATTTTCATCTCATCTGTTTCGATCAATTTAACCAATGTATTAACCATATAATTATGGTACATAGTATGAGCTCCTTCAATTTAACGTATTTTTTCACAAAATGAAGGGTCTCCAGTACTGTGTTGGGGTATTTTAAAGTGGTGGTTTTTGTTGTCACTGCTATCAAACAACATGAAACTCCCAGAGTCCTAGACAATTAATGGTAAAAACAACATGTAATCCTACAACTGCGGTCATTTTCTGAGGTGTCCAAAACCACCTTCTGTCCAGAATAGTTGCATCAATCTTGGTGGTAAGAACCAGTGGTGATTGCTCTCCACAACTTAAAGTGATTATGCAGGTCTGAATGTGGCTTTTCTTCTCCAGTATCCAAATTCAAGTCTCCTCCATCTGGTGTTGTTCAATATGCAAATATGTCAACTACAGTATGACTTTTCTAAGAATGAGATTAGTCTTGCTAATGCAACTTTACAGATGGATAATTTTGACAGAGAGACAAAAAGTTAGTCTTTCAAATTTTTGACTTGATCCTTATCCATCTTTGATTATTAGATCACTATGTATGTATCTTAACCACTTGAGTGCCACATTTTGTCAAACAAGCTCAAAATATTCCTAAATGTTTTCAACCACTTGAGAGACCTTTTCTATAAACTATATCAAACAAACCTTAATGTTTCCTTCACGCACAATGGGTCACACATCAACTCAACAAACCCCTTACCAAGCTTGTAAAGATTGAATTTTAATTTATAGGGGTCAGCTCAATTCAACAAACTACAAGGTTACCATCTTTAATCTTGCACTAACAAAAAATAGTATATATAATTAGACAAAAGAGATACTTATTGGCTGCTTTCTTGTCAATCAACTGTATATACATGTCACACATTGATTCCCACACTAGAACCGCTGATAATCTATAGATTCTACACATATATGTAACATATTCACTCTCAGAACAACTTGCATAATTTTATAACTAGTTGATAGATTGGGTCAAACAATTATAGATTTTTTCGAATATCAAGCACATTTTTTGGACACCTCCAGTAGAGTTAGCTGTGGAAATTCATGCACATTAAACATTGTTTATTCTTAATATTTTAGTCCAGTAGATCTGTTCTTAGATTCAGAGTTCCAGATGATAATACAAACTACTCAAATTTTATACACAGAAAATATTATACATCATTGATAATTTCATTCTACACAATCTTATTGCAATAAGATTCTAAAAAGAAATATAATACATAAAAAGGTCATTGTAAATGCATAATTTTTGCTTAAGCCCTTTGTTGGATCCTCACCGGAAAACCCCCTTGCATTTTAGCAGTCAAGTAAGACACAAAAACAGGCTCCTTCCCTTTTTCGATCACCGGAACCACCCTAAACTCCGGTAAAATTCCAGCAACCAACCTCTTCATTTGCAAGAATGCCATTTCCTTACCAAGACAAACTCTTGGCCCTGCTTGAAAAACAGGGTAAGTATACTGATCCCTGGCAATAAAATTCCACTTTCCTGTCACACCATCCTTCTGTAACCACCTTTCTGGCCTAAATTCAGCCCAATCTTTTCCCCATATCTTCTCTGATCGCCCCATCGCGTAAGGATGAAAAACTACTCGATCACCCTTGTACACTACTGTTCCATCAGGCAACACATCATCTTCTGTAGCTTGTTTTCCATCTGTTGGCACTGGAGGATAAAGTCTCATACTCTCACAAAGTGCTGCATGAGTGTAGATCATTTCTTTCACTTCATCATACACAGAAATTTCTGAATTTTTATCGAACTTTTTCTCGTTGATCTCTGCTAATATTTGTGATTCCACGTTTGGATGAGTTGCGATGAGATAAAAGAACCATGTTAATGCAGCAGATGTTGTGTCACGGCCTGCTAGGATAAAACTTATAATTATATCTGTAATAAACACTTCATCTGAGTGACCAGAGCTTAAAAATCTCGATAATAGATCAACTGTTTGTAGCTCTGATTTTTCTTGTAATTCTTCCTTCTTCTCCCTCATGACCTCTCTAGCAAAATCCCGGACTACTTCAACTGATTCTTTTAGTTCTTTTTCGGAACCAAGGTTGAAAAACTTTTGAATTTTCCAAACTAATTGTACAATTTTTCGGAATCTCTTGCTACTAAGTAGAGTAGCATTCTCAAAAGCAACTGCAAATTTTGCTTCAGGCAGAGAAGGTAATAAATATTCCGGATCATATCCAAAAGCTATGCTACATATGTTGTCGAAAGCAAACCTTTGTAGTATGTCCTGAAAATCAAGAATATCTTGATTTCCAATAGAGTTGTTCAAGATAGGAATAAGTCTCTCCTTAAGCTCAGTATCAACCACAGTGCCAACAAATTTACGTAGAGACTTAGTATTGAATTCATGGCTAGCAAGTTGTCTCTGAAACTTCCACGATTCACCATCGACGTTAAAGATACCATGGCCTAGAAAATCATAGAGAACTTTTGAACCAAAACTTCCCTTTTGATAGACATTAAATTTGGTTTTGAGTATGTGTTGAACATTAGCTGGATTTGAAGTGATGACTTGGCGTTGGCCAAGAAAGCGACGAAACACAACGGTGTTAGAGGGCTGAGAATTCACAACATCTGAGGACCAATTGGCGAAGTGATGAATGTGTTTTAGGATGGTGAAATAAGAACCAAAAATAGGAAATGATCTAGGTAGTTTACTTGATTTAGAAGGAAAGAGGCCTTTGTAAATGGAGGTGAAATTTTTGATGAGATACAAGGTGATGAAAGTGAAGAGGCCATATAAAAGTGAAGTTGAGAGCTCAAGATCAGCTAACATGGTGTTGAATGAGAGAATGAAATTGTTGATAAGATGTGTGTGAAGAGTGGTTCTGTTCTGCAGCTTGCTTGCTTTTATAAGTAAAATCTCAGGAGTCGTTTATGTTTTATGTAATCTATCTTAGATCAAGATTACATTTATATAAAAACTGAGAGTCAATACATTGACTCGAATATAAGGTATTACTGTACAAGTTGATATTGATTTCTAATTTAGCTCTGCCGGTCCTCTAAAATTCGAATTATAGTATAAGTTGATAAAATCAGCTATGACGTTATAGCATTGCTCCAGACTCTAGAGAGTAAGTGAATTAGGCATGCACCACGTCCACACCTATTTTGGACGGCCAAGCCGCAAAGATGATTGTTTATTTCCTAGTCCACACATTTCATTCTTACAATTTTTTTTTTAAATGCTACGAAACCCAAATTGATTTTATAATTCTGAAAAAGTACCTTAATCTCATAATTTTATCATAAATAGTTTCAAATATTACAACTTAACATAAATGACCCTTACTTCCACTTGTAACCGTAAGCTCAAACATGATTATTTTTATTATTGGATTTTGAAGTTGGGCCTGCAAAAATTTAAGAAAACGCATTTTTTTCTAAAATTATGATAGCAGCACGAAAACTCTTCCCAAATTATAAGGACTAGAAATATCTTCAATTTAGATGCTAATGTCATTTAACACGACGTAACTTGATAAATTGGGATGTTAATTTCGGGATCAAATATTCTCGTCACATAATATAGAGTGACAACCTCTTTTGTAATTTTAATGATGCATAAAATATTATTTTTCTTTATTATATTTATATTATGCATTTTTATGTTAATTTAGTTAAGTTGGCCTATTGGAAAGCCAATTATTGAAGTATTTTAAAAATAAGAGTACTAAAAATGTATGATTGAGAGAGAAAATAAAATTAATAATAATTTTAATTATGAAAAAGATGGCATCACGCGAAGGATGCTAATTATCGGAGATGATTTAAGTAACATAGTTGATAATATTTTTAATAAAGATATGAGACCCCGCGTATATACACACACCTATATATGTATTCAGAGATTAAAATGAGATAAATATAATATTTGAGAAAGATTTTGAAAATCACGTCATCCGTATAAAAATAAATCTTTTATAATTTGAGATTGGAGTTCGATTCTCATTTACTCTTCACTCCGGAACGTTTTAAAATTTAAATGTTAAATGGCATGACTCAGTCAATTACGTTAATAACCCGTATGGTAAATTGTTTATTGTAAACAATCTTTACATCAATTACATACGTGCGGAACATGATCATTTTGATAAAGAAAGAAACTATAACTTTGTTTTCGTTTGAAAGGAAATATATCAAAGAGAAACGAAGGTTACATATTATGAACCAAATCAGCTCTGCATTGTATTAGTAGTGTACCAAGGATACAAGAATTGTGGAAACATACTCAAGACAACTTGGACTCCATAATTTTACTATCATTCTACAAAATATGATACATATTTTTTTAGCAAAACATGTTCCCACATAAATTTTTATTATTCAGAGTTTGTTGTTTTAGAACTTTTTTTGACAGTAAAACTCTCACACATGAGAATAGTCGAATGATTAAAGTCTGTTAGATCTGGAGTCTCAATCAAAGCACCAACAAAAGCTATACTTTATTAATACAAACTCAATCTGGGATGTTCACACCTCACAGTTCACATGTGGGGGTCATCAAAATTTCACAATTATTTATTCAATCGTAAGCAATGACTAAAATTCTAAAATACATATTTCGCATTTCGATTTTGGCCGTTTTGGTCCCCATCCTTATCAGGATCACCATTTGTTCGTTAGAGAAGCCTACCTATGCCAAAAGTTCCATATAAACTGCCCATGCCCAAATTTTATGTCCTGAATATGACTTGGTTCCATATAACTATCCATGCCGAAATTTTGTGTAATTTCTGAGACTTGATGAAACAGACATATACAAACATATAAGAATGTGGTTCTGAAGACATTTATGACCTAGGACAACTTGATTCCGCATAATCCAGTATTTATGAAATAATATCGAAAGATGGCAAGAAAGAGATTCTCAACTACTTTTAAAAAATAATATCAGTCAGTCTGTTTTTGTAAACATCAGGAAGCCGGTGAGAATTAGGTAGTAGAAATTTGAAAAATGAAGACTTTTCAACTGCAACCAGCAACAAGTTAAGCACAAGAATACAAGAGAAATTTTCAGAATCAGACGGGTACGAGGCAAGGAAATTATGAAATTTTATGAAGATTCCTCTTCAACTGTGAACTTAACAACAACTATTTGTCCAAGGGGGCAACACTTGAGAGTTACGTAAAAGTTTAAAATTTTTAACACCTTCAATATTAGAACCATGCCAACTTGACAGTCGGAAACATCATCCAGAACTGAACTTAACCTAACTACCCGAAAGGGGACTAACACCTTCCAAACTTGCCAACTAGTTCGACGAGAATGGCCATACCTTACTCCACAACGATGGATTAAGAACTTTAGCAAAAAAACCATGGACTAGGAACTACAACATAATCGCTTTGGGTGGCTCTGGTGATGGTGTAACTTAGCTACACATCATTGCTTCAACATTGATTATTGAATAATTTGATACTTTCCAATGTTCCGTTGCCTTTGAGTGCTGACCTGAAGAAGACAAGTAGTATTAGAGATTCACTGTAAACATATTCAATCACAAGACAGGGAAAATCTAGTATAGATTGACTTGGTAAAAAAAATAAAGAAACTTCGTACAGATTACGTATTTGAAACAACATAGTATTATACAAAGCATAAGTTCCGTGGGCAGATAAACTTTGGATGTAAAATGATACAATCATCACATAATAGAACACACTTGGAAGGAATCTGATAATGACGAAACAATTTGCTCTGAAAGTTATTTGGTCAGATTAATTCTACCAGCAGATGCTCATTAGTTCAAACTTATTAATTTTTAGAGATCAAATTATACAATGTGGATCTATATAAATACATGAGAACAAACTTAATTTTTAAGTAACGACATATCTGAAAGTGTATAACCTTGAAGGGTGCATAAGGCATAGGTGATAGGTAGTATGTCTAAATTTTTAGTTTCAAGATTTACCAATTTGATGCAGTTGAACGAACAAGATTGTAAATGGCTACTTGCTACTTGCAGATTTAGAAAAAAAAAAGTGTCAGTGTGATGATATGCAAATACAATAAGTAAATAACTATGAAACAAGCCCATTAAGCAACTATTTTACTTAGGTTCAACCCCAACTTGATAATTACTAACTTCCTAATCCCACAGCAACTTGGTGTGAGATTATATTATTACTCAAACATAAGTAATTACAAGACTTCATTAGACAACTCCCTGATATCCCAGGTGCATTTGAAACCCTCCTAAAATGTTTGAACAAACAGTTTCTGCAAAAGCTCCTTAACACTAAGTTGTCTTTGGCCTTTGAACAATTGAACTCAGTTTACAGCCAAGTTTTAGCAAGACTACAACATGGTAGTATGGTAGACATATCGATCTCTGAAAACATGACCGAAGTTATAATATTCCTAGATAAATTTATACATTCGATAATCCTAAAATATTAGTGAATCCTAAAAGTAGCTGCTTTTAGTTTTTCCATCAGGCAATATAGATTGTTATTTTGACTTGTACTTTGGTAGAACACAAAATGCTATTTTCCATTTAATTTTCTCCTGAATTCTGACCTGCAAGGCAGCGACAAGCTATATGCTCATATTCAATGACAAGCTATATGCTCATATTCAATATCAACAAACAATATAATTAATTTCATTCACTTGAGATTGCATGACAATCCACTTATAAGACCAATAACCACCAAATCGCCAGAGCTCCCATCTGAAATTCTAAATATGTGAACATGACTTTAAATTGTATACGAAAAAAATAATTGAATTTACATTACCATTCAGGCATGCAGTTTTTAGGATAAACAAATATATGTTAACCATGACCTCAAGATTTTTCTACTGACTCGTATGATTATTACAACAAAAAACTGGATAACTGTGTGGATTTACAAGCAACTTGTTCTTGTTTACAGGTGAAATATTTTCTAACCAGAAGAAAATCATAAAATCAATTACTATTATCACTTAACATTGTACAGAAATATCTAACCTTTCGCGTTAATGATGCAGCCTTGAGAGACATAATCATCTTTCTCCAAACTCAACTTTTCTTAATTCCTGTAGATGATTAGCAATCTCGTGAAGGAATTGGACACCCTCTTTTCCACCTCGAAGAGTGTTAACACTATGCTCAAGGATATCACGGTCTACCTCGAGTGCTTCTAACCTATCATTAAGGTCTGAAATTTCATTTTCAAGCGTACCCAAACAAACTTTTCCACAGTGTTCCACAGTTTTTTCTTTATCAGGATGACTTTCTCCACTAATAAAATGTTTGTTTCCATTCGATGTAGTTGCATCTTCTTGCCTTGAAATACAGTTGTTTTCATTCTGGTCATCGGATTTAGCAACTATACTAATATTATTCCCCTCTATGCTTTCTTTTTCATCTGTGCTTCCTTTTGCATCTGTGATATCTGCAGAATAAGCACCACTGGATGCAGCATTATTACAAACTCGGTGAAGCTTTCTCTCTAAGTCCTCTAAACACTGTGTAATATATTTCTTTTCATCCACGAAGTCTAAGAAAGAAGACCCATCACAGGTAGGTTTCTCACCCCCTTCATTTAATTTGGCAGATCTTGAATCAGAAGGGACATTAGCATCAGCATCAATTCCAGCTACATCGTTAGTCGAAATATTATTGTTTTCAGCTTTCAGTTTGGAGGTTCTGCTAGGCTGATTCTCCAACTTTGATACATCTACGCTATTCCTGTAATATTCTAATTCTATTTCCAGTTCTTCTATCAAGAACTCCTTTTCAGCGAGGAGTTCATTAGCCTTATTCAGAGCATCCATATCGTACTCTGCCTGTTCCTCCATCATTCTCAAATACTGCGAGGATTCCATCCGCAGTTCCGACTTCTCCTCTTGCAACTTTGTGATCATAGCCATTGCCTGATTTGCAGATATTTCAGATGCATTTCTTTCCTCCTCCAGTTCCTTTTGCAAAGAACTCAGACACTTTTTGTCATAGTCAATCTGTCGCTTTAGCCGGTCAACAATATTTTCACCTTCAATTTCATGGACATCACTTATGTCAATGGACTCATGACCAGAATCAAGTTTATCTAATGAAGCAAAACTCTTAATCACCCGAATTCCTACCGAGTAGGAAGCATCCCTCACTGATGGCCCAGAATCAAGTTTATCTAATGAAGCCGACCTCTTAATCACCCGAATTCCTTCTGAGTTGGAAGCATCCCTCGCTGATGGCTGCAAATTTTCTACTTTATCAACTTTTACAGAATCACTGTTTGCATCACGTGCTGCCAGCGCACCTGATGCTTCCTTTTCTTTACTAGTCACAGTTTTACTGACATCACTGAGATCTGCGTCATTAGATGTAGTGGTTTCATTTAGCAAATCTGCTTGAGTTGCAGTCCCTATTGATCCTTCCTCTGGTGGAACTTCGAGAGGAATTTCAGCTGCCCTGGAATTTGGAGGGACAACCTTCGATAACATATCTTCAGATAGTCCTGGCATTGAAGAAACATCAGATTGTAATCTCTTCGTTGATACACCCAAAGGACCTATGACGTTGTTGGATGAAGAAGGAATATCATCTAGAAAATTTAGTTCCGGCGGTGGTGTAGATGGCGTCTTCCCGTTGCTGGCAACATAATCTGAGCCCATTTGAGCAAGAAAAGATTCACTGGGGTCAAATTTTTCATCACAGGTAGAACTTCCATCATCGTCATCAGAGAGCGGGAACTCTGACTCAGAATCAGAATTAGGATTAGAATTGAATTTTAGTACAGCATATCCTGCATACGGCATTATCTTCTCAGAAGTAGTACTGTTATAAAGAGATGTAGCTGACCCTGATATCTTTTCCCTAATCCTTTTCAAGTTATCCCGATGGCTCAAGCGGCTACGGCTAGGCAGACGAGGCAGAGGAGGTCGAACATTAGCTCTAGAAGCACCAAGCCCAACTGGAGTCTTCTGGAGCAATCTTTGAGCTTTTGTTTTAGTTTTCAGTGACTTATTGCAACACAAACAAGCCCTTTCTAATGAATGAGGTACAAAATTTTTATTTATGTATGGACTGTGAAAAGCACCACGCTGAAAATTCATCCCCGATCTCCCCATCATTAGCTTGTTCTGCATTGCACTTGACATGAAGCATTCTTCACACATCTCATGAACATCGACAAGCTTATCATGAATCTGACAATATATAGTTGACGAAATTTCCTGTCTGTGGTTACTGCATAGTAATATGCGGTAGTATCCAGGTCCCTCTCCAAATACATGATCAAGCCTTGAGCATAACAGACAAGGAATTTGCAACTCACAATAGCAAGCAAATTTTGTCAGCAAGTGCGAAAATGCAGCATAAAGAAAGATCAGAAACATTAAAAACCACTCACAAGCAGCGAATGATAATACAGTCATAAATCCGCAAGAATTTCTCTCTGCCTTCATTGAATAATACCCTGACACTGCCATACCGAGAAAAGAACCTCAAATATCACATTTCGAAGCTGATTTAGCAATTCACAAAATTATTCTCACCCCCCTCTAATAAATTTAAGACACCACCACCAAATCCCATATCCTCTTCAACCTAATAGAATCAATAAATGGCATCACAAATATTAGCACCCTGCATATTTCATCACATCAGTTTAGATATAGATAATATCCAAGCATCATGCAACGCAACCTCGAAACAAACATACTTTCGCAATGAAAAAATACCAATAAATGATTGATTTCAATGTTCATGCATTGCAGGAAACAATTATTTTATAAAAAAAAACCAAACCCTAAATCAAAACCAACAAAATAATAAATTTGGCAATGCACACACAACAATGTACTAAAATCTTGATCAATCCAATCAAAATTAAGACAACCCACAAAAAAAAACTGCAGTATAGCAGAATTATTACCTTGTAATATATGCAAACATACAAACACATGTATAATCTAAGTACTGGAGATTTTGTACCTGAATATGCAGCTTGAAAAGGAAGGAGACAATATGGGAAACAAGATCAACAGTACCCCTAATCACCACGTACGACTAAACTCCAAACAACAACATTAAAAGTACAAAATGCAGATTATTACAAGGAGGTCCTTTTTTGGGGACATGAATGCATTGTAATAAAACTGGATCTCCCGATCCTATTGCTATTGTTTCTATTTTTAGTAAAACAAAAGATATAGATCGATCATTTATTACACCTATTACATTATTGAATAGATATTCAATAATTCAGTCGGCCCATAAATTGTCCCAATTTTTTTTGATGTGTTTTATAATAAAAGCTACCACATTATATGGAAAAATATTTGGAAAATATTTTTGTTATACATTTTAGTTACTCTTATTATATTGAATATCTTGATGCTTTGTTATATAACACTTTTAACTATACTAATTGCAATAACTAATTTGTTATAAATCATATTATTATATTCTATAAAAAGTATATGAATGTCATCACCTATTTATCTCACACTAACAAAATGAATATAACCAGATTCACAATATATATACACTCATATATAAATTTATTCAATGAAGTTGTTATCTACTCTACATTGACTAATTTATGATTTAAACTATTCTTGCAAATTATTTTATAAAAAAATTATGTAAATTATATAGATTATTTCAATTTTTTATCATTTTAGGGTTGCAGAGAGGTATGTATACTTATAGATGGGCTTGGATCTGGCCCAGATTCTTGTCATGAAAGATTGGATTCTTGGCTGTTAGGAAGGTCACTTTGTGAAAGTCTACAACAAAATCCAGTAAGTGGGATTCAATTTATAAAATATCAAATATTGAAGAAAAACACACACACACGCATAAGCTTAATATACGCGCGCACTCAGAGAAAGTACACAAGTTTTATGAAAAGGTACTCAGAGAAGTTACACAAGTTCTAATGTGTGCCTAAGAGCACACAATAAGTACTAAATTTTATGCATTTTTATTGGTGGAGTTGTTGTAAATACAAGGGGTCCATCAATATTTATGATTAGAGGACCAATCAAAATGCACCAAACTCATGAGAGTTAGTGTTTATTGTGTGCCCTTGGACACACATTAGAAAACCCGTTAAACTATTAACGACTAGTTTGAGCATTCAGATATTCAATAGCCTAATGATATACTCCATCTGGGATGATTTCATTCGGTAAATACCGCCATGTGCGAAAATATGGAACTCCCATGCATTCATGTCGAAACACTTACACCGTGACAGTTGTAATAAATGGGTCTTAATAGTAATTTGTTATATCTAAACATTTAAATATCTATTACTTAAATATCGAGAGTACGGTGTCGTATGGTATGAGAGCATAGTCGTTTAGAGCAGAGCATCTTTATGGGATCATGTGCCAACCTTGGCGAGTAATAGAGTGACACGTGTAGTAAGGGGACTTGTGGCCTTTTATAGCTGTTGATAGGAGAGGAAAGAATCATGTGTGACTTGTGCTTCATTTTACTTTCATCTTGTATTCCTCTTTGAGAAGTTTATTTAAAATGAAGTTTTATTCTTCTTTCATTCTGTCTTGTTAATTTTCATCAGTTTTACATTTTTGTTAAGTGAACGGTTACAAGTGGTATAAGAGCGTACGCTCCTCGGTATCGGAATCATGGCGGATGGTACTCGGTTTAAACTAGTGGATGAGAAATTGTTGAAACTCGACGCTAGATTCTCCGAGCTGTCTGAAGATGTTAGATATATTTGTTATGTCATGTCTAATATGTTTCATGTTTAGTTTTCAGATCTTAACAAACAGAAAATATCAGTACTTACTGGAATCAGTACTTACTGGAAGTCAGAACTTAAGGATATCAGGACTTAGATTATCAGAAGATAATATCAGAAGATGGATATCAGAACTTAAGTACTGGAGAACTAACAATTAAGGAAGGAAGTTGATTTACAGGAAAGAAGATCGAGACTAATACAAAAAGAAGATATGCATGGAAAGAGTTAAAGGACTGAAAGAATTGTATAAGATATCTGATTGATATATTTCAGGAGACAGAATTATATTCCATATCAATTAGAAGTTATCTTGTAACTGTGTACTATATAAACACAGACATAGGTTTACACTATATGTGTTATCATTATCGAGAAGATTATACATTGTAACCTAGCAGTTTTCGTGATATATGTTCATCTCTGAGAGAGAACAGTTCCATTGTAACAGAGTTTATTATATCGAATATATCTGTTTACTGTTACTTGTGTTCGAAATCGATTTGATTGTATTCTACACTGTATTCAACCCCCTTCTACAGTGTTGTGTGACCTAACAAGTGGTACCAGAGCCTATCTGTTAACACACATACAATAAAGATCCAAAACGATCATGTCTGAAGAAGTAAAAAATCCAACCAAGCCCGCCAAAACTGAAGAAACTCAAAAGACTCAAATCCACAGTCGATATGAGACTATAAGGGTTCCCATACTAAGACCTTCTGAGTACCCCATATGGAAAGTGAAGATGGCTATGTTTCTGGAAGCTACATATCAGAATACCTTGACAGAATTAATGAAGGACTGCATAATCCAACCAAGCTCTCTGTTGTAGTTGCAGATCAGCCAGCAAAAACCATACCAAAGGAGAAAAGTGAGTACACAACTGAAGATATCTCAACCATTGCCAAGGATGCAAAGGTAAGACATTTGCTGCATAGTGATAAGTGGCATTTTATACCACTTAGAACGTCTTAAAATGGCTTAAATTGGTGTCTTGAAATCAAGTATTTTGTGTATTTGATGCGTTTTTCTAGTGTTTATGCATTTCAGGGTATTAGTTGCATTTCGGAGGAGGAATCATCAAGAATAAGCCTTGGCATGTGTTCACCATTGAGAGAGGAAAAGAACGGGCAGATTACGGCGAAGAAACGGAGCAAACCTGGAATTTTTCCAGTAGGGTCCTGCGCGCCCGCGCAGCAATGCTGAGCGGCCGCGCAGCAGCCTTGCGCGCCCGCGCAGAAATGCTGAGCGGCCGCGCAGGGTCGGGGAAAAAGCTGAATTATTTTAGACTTCTACTTCTGTTTGGCTTCCAACTTCTATGTAATCTGAGTTTTATGGGACTATTATATAAGTAGATTTGAGACGTTTTCATATAGATATAAGAAGGAAATTATGTTTTAGATTGTTTTGCACAAGAAGCGAAGGAGATAAGGAAGAAGACCGATTTAGCACACTGCAACGAAGGAGGAAGCATATATTCTTGTGATTCTTGTTTCGTTGTAACGTTGGATGCTAGTTTTCTTGCTTTGACTTATTTACTCTTGTGACGTACTCTGTTTTAATATAATTAGTTTAATATTATTTTCTTGTGTTGTTTATCATGATTTCATATGAACCCATGATGGCGATAAGTTCTATTATGGGCTAATCGTGATCATGGGGTTGCAACGGATTTATTATGGAATTCTTTAGTTAATTGTTTACTACTTTAGTGTGTGATGATTGCATGATATCTAGTATTGGTTGTGCGTATTCGTCTTATGTGCGTCGCGAACATATAAGATAGGGTGTTAATCTCTTGTGAAGCGACGGTGGATCTTGAGATTTAGAACTTGCCATGCTAGCATAGGTTCATGTACGTTGTGCATGATTAGTGGGTAACTCTAACAGTTTTATTTGCCCTATGTAATCAAAAGGGATAACTTGTGCTTAAATCGTTGTGTTGTCAATTTCTGTAGACATATAGGAACTCAACATAATCGATGACTATTCAACTTCTATCTTAATTGTGGATGTTTGGTAGAATGGTATTAGTACAATGAAAGTTGGCTTTTATCAGTTTCGTGTTATTCGATTAATATCATCACTGTCACATGCTAAAGGTAATAACAATGGCTATAGAAGGAAGTAATAATGAAGTTGTGATCTCATGAGTGTTTTATTATTGATAAATTGAAGTGTTAGTTAAGTGGTTAATTGAGTAGTTAATTATAGTTAATATTTAATCAACAATTTTAAGTGTTGTTATCTTAACATTGAGAAGTAATCATACATTGGTGAGTAAGTTTAATTAGACAATAACTTAGTCTGAGTCTCTGAGGGAATGAACTAGAAAGTATTCTATATTACTTGCGAACGCGTATACTTGCGTGAATATTAGTGCGTGATTTCGCCCTAACAAGTTTTTGGCGCCGCTGCCGGGGACTCGGCGTATTTGTTTAGTTTATGTAATTACCATCATTGGTCATTAGGACTCAGTGATTAGGACGTAGTAGTTAATTACTCTTTTCGGTTGTGTTTCAGGTACTTTAGCAAGCGTTTATGCAAACTCGTTCTCGTGCTCGCAAAAGGACCTTAGATACAGCTGAAGAGAAAGATGAAGTTCTTGATACTCCGGAGAAGTTAGATTTTGAGGATTCGGATTCAGGAACTGAGCAGAAAGAACCAGTAAACATGGGAGATCGTATTGTTCAAGCTGATCCAGCTCTTATGGATTTTTCTCGGCCTAAAATTGATGACATTCAGTCAAGCATCCTTCATCCGGCTATTCAAGCTAACACCTTTGAGATCAAGCCGGGCACTATTCAGATGGTGCAGAATTCTGTTTCTTTTGGAGGAGCGGCAACTGAAGACCCCAACATGCACATAAGGAATTTTGTCGAGATCTGCAGCACTTTTAAGTATAATGGCGTGACTGATGAGGCTATCAAGTTGAGGCTTTTCCCATTCTCACTGAGGGATAAGGCAAAAGATTGGTTACATTCTGAACCAGCTGGGTCCATCACTACGTGGCAAGATCTTGCGCAAAAGTTTCTGGTGAAGTTTTATCCAATGGCAAAGACTGCTGCTATGAGGAGTGCTCTTACTCAGTTTGCGCAGCAACCTACAGAATCTATGTGCGAGGCTTGGGAACGCTACAAGGAAATGTTGAGAAAATGTCCACATCATGGAATGCCGGATTGGATGGTAATCACTGGTTTTTATAATGGTTTGGGGGCCCAATCTCGGCCCATGCTCGATGCAGCAGCTGGAGGCGCCTTATGGGCTAAAAGCTATACTGAGGCGTATAATCTTATCAAGACGATGGCTGCAAATGAGCATCAAAACCCAACTCAGAGGATGACGTCAGGCAAGGTAGCAGGTATTCTGGAAGTTGATGCAGCCACCGCTATTGCAGCCCAGCTCCAAGCGCTATCAATGAAGGTTGACTCTTTGGCTACGTATGGAGTTAATCAAATAGCTATGGTTTGTGAGCTTTGTGCAGGTTCTCATGCTACGGATCAGTGTTCTCTTGTCAATGAATCTGTTCAGTATGTGAATAATTATCAGCGACAACAGCAGCCTGTGCCAGCGACCTATCATCCTAACAACAGAAATCATCCAAATTTCAGTTGGGGAAATAATCAGAATGCTATTCAGCCACCATATCAGTAAGGAGTGAGTAAACAGTTTAACCCACCTGGATTCCAGCAACCACAGCAGTATGCTACAAGGCAATCATATCCTCAACAGGGAAGTGCAGCTGCACCTACTAGTGCTGATTTTGAGGAACTTAAGCTGTTGTGCAAGAGTCAGGCGGTTTCTATCAAGACCTTGGAAAATCAAATCGGTCAATTAGCCAATGTAGTGCTCAATCGTCAACCTGGCACTTTTCCCAGTGACACGGAAGTACCAGGCCGGAAGGAAGCTAAAGAGCAAGTCAAGGCTATTACCTTAAGGTCTGGAAAAGTAGCTGATACTGAAAAGGCAAAAGAAGTCGAAGCTGAAGTTAGAGATGAAGAATCTAAGCAAAAGGAGAAAGTGGCGGAACCAAAGAAGACTACTGTTGAACACACTCTGCCTGAGGGTAATACAGGGGAGAAACAGCTCTATCCTCCACCACCTTTTCCTAAGAGATTGCAGCAACAAAAGCTGGATAGACAGTTCGGGAAGTTTCTGGAGGTGTTCAAGAAACTTCACATCAATATACCTTTCGCTGAGGCGCTGGAACAAATGCCTAGTTATGCGAAGTTTATGAAGACTATTCTTTCAAGGAAGGTGAAACTGGATGACCTTGAAACCGTTGCTCTCACGGAAGAATGCAGCGCGATTCTGCAACAAAAGTTACCACTAAAACTGAAAGATCCAGGAAGCTTCACCATTCCTTGCACCATTGGCAATCTAACTTTTGACAAATGCCTTTGCGATTTGGGAGCAAGCATTAATCTGATGCCGTTGTCGATCTTTAAAAAGCTGGATCTGCCTGATCCAAAACCCACATACATGTCGCTACAATTGGCTGACTGTTCCATTACTTACCCAAGGGGCATAGTTGAGGATGTGCTCGTCAAGGTGGATAAGCTCTTCTTTCCTGCTGATTTTGTTATTCTGGATTTTGAGGAAGATAAGAAGATTCCCATAATCTTGGGGAGGCCTTTCTTGGCTACTGGCCGTACCTTGATAGATGTGCAAAAATGGGAATTTACTATACGGGTCCAAGATCAGGATGTGACCTTCAACGTATTCAAGGCAATGAAATTCCCTACAGAAGATGAGGATTGTTTAAAAGTGGATGTGATTGATTCCGCAGTTACTTCGGAACTCGATCACATGCTAATGTCTGATGCATTGGAAAAGGCCTTAGTGGGGGATTTTGACAGCGATGATGAAGATAGCAACGAGCAATTACAATATCTGAACGCTTCTCCATGGAAGCGAAAGCTCGACATACCATTTGAATCTCTTGGTACTTCTGACCTTAAGAATGCTGAAGGGAAGCTCAAACCATCAATAGAGGAAGCACCTACCTTGGAGCTCAAACCATTACCTGAACACTTGAGGTATGCTTTTTTAGGTGATTCATCTACGTTACCTGTTATTATTTCAGCTGACCTTTCAGGTAGTGAGGAAGACAAGCTCTTAAGATTTTGAGAGAATTCAAATCGGCTATAGGATGGACCATAGCAGACATCAAGGGGATAAGTCCTTCATATTGTATGCATAAAATTCTGTTAGAGGAAGGTAGTAAGCCAACTGTGGAACAGCAGCGAAGACTGAACCCGATCATGAAGGAGGTGGTGAAGAAAGAAATTCTGAAATGGTTAGATGCAGGCATCATTTATCCTATTTCTGACAGCTCGTGGGTGAGTCCCGTGTAATGTGTACCTAAGAAAGGAGGTATCACTGTGGTCGCAAATGAAAAGAATGAGCTCATCCCTACTCGAACAGTTACAAGATGGAGAGTATGCATGGATTATAGAAAATTGAACAAAGCCACAAGGAAGGATCACTTCCCTCTCCCATTCATTGATCAAATGCTTGACAGATTGGCGGGACATGAGTATTTTTGTCTTCTGGATGGTTATTCCGGGTATAATCAGATTTGTATTGCACCAGAGGATCAGGAAAAGACTACCTTCACTTGTCCATTTGGCACATTTGCTTTTCGAAGAGTTTCGTTTGGGTTATGTGGCGCCCCGGCCACCTTTCAGAGATGTATGATGGCTATATTCTCTGACATGATTGGAAATAACGTCGAAGTGTTCATGGATGACTTCTCCGTCTTTGGACACTCATATGATGAATGTTTGAATAATCTGCGCGCCGTACTCAAAAGATGCGTGGAAACTAATTTGGTGCTTAATTGGGAGAAATGTCATTTTATGGTGCGTGAAGACATTATCCTTGGGCATAAGGTCTCTAGCAAAGGTCTGGAGGTGGACAAGGCCAAGGTGGGAGTCATTGAAAATCTTCCCCCACCTAATTCGGTGAAAGGAATCCGTAGTTTTCTCGGTCATGCGGGTTTTTATCGGCGATTCATCAAGGACTTTTCAAAGATATCTAAGCCGTTGTGCAATTTACTTGAGAAAGATGTGCCTTTTAAATTTGATGATGAATGTTTGGCAGCATTCGAGACTCTCAAGGAGAGTTTGATCATGGCACCAGTTATTACAGCACCAGATTGGATAGAACCGTTTGAGATGATGTGTGATGCGAGTGACTATGCGGTAGGTGCAGTTCTGGGACAGCGCAAGAAAAATCTCTTCCATGTGGTCTACTATGCGAGTAAGACTTTAAATGGGGCCCAATTGAACTACACCACTACTGAGAAGGAGCTTTTGGCTATAGTCTTTGGCTTTGAGAAATTTCGATCTTATCTGCTTGGTACGAAAGTAACAGTATTCACTGATCATGCAGCTATTCGCTATCTGGTTTCTAAGAAGGATTCGAAGCCGAGACTCATTCGTTGGGTGCTTTTACTTCAAGAATTTGAGTTAGAGATCAAAGATAGAAAAGGTACTGAGAATCAAGTAGCTGACCATCTCTCTAGGTTGGAGAATCCCGATTCTACTTCACAAGATAGGACGTTAATCAATGAATCTTTTCCGGATGAGCAGTTTTTTGCAATTCAGGAGGAAGAACCATGGTTTGCAGATATTATAAACTATCTTGTCAGCAATATAATGCCGCCTAATTTGACATCCGCTCAAAAGAAGAAGTTTCTGCATGAGGTGAAGTGGTATATGTGGGATGAACCATATTTGTTTAGACAGGGAGCTGACCAGATCATCAGGAGATGTATCCCGTTCTGTGAGACGGAGGGGATATTACGAGACTGCCATTCCACGGTTTATGGTGGACACTATGGAGGTGAGAAGACGGCAGCTCGTATTCTGCAAGCAGGTTTTTTCTGGCCTACTTTGTTCAAGGATGCTCATCAGTTTGTTTTAAGGTGTGATCGTTGCCAAAGAGTGGGAAATTTGTCAAGGAAGGATGATATGCCATTAAATGTGATGCTTGAAGTCGAGGTCTTTGATGTATGGGGAATCGATTTCATGGGGCCTTTTATACCGTCTTGTAATAATCAGTACATCTTGCTGGCAGTCGATTATGTCTCAAAATGGGTCGAAGTTAAAGCTTTACCGACAAATGATGCAAAGGCAGTGCTAAATTTTCTTCATAAGCAAATTTTCACAAGGTTTGGAACGCCTAGGGTAATCATAAGTGATGAAGGATCGCATTTTTGCAACCGTAAGTTCACTTCTATGATGCAGCGTTATAATGTGAATCATCGAGTAGCTACTGCCTATCATCCGCAAACAAATGGTCAAGCGAAAGTGTCTAACAGAGAGATAAAGCGCATTCTAGAGAAGGTTGTTTGTCCGTCAAGGAAGGATTGGTCTTTAAAGCTCGATGAAGCTGTTTGGGCTTACAGAACAGCATACAAAACTCCACTTGGGATATCACCGTTTCAGTTGGTGTACGGTAAGGGATGTCATCTACCGGCGGAGCTTGAGCATAAGGCCTACTGGGCATTGAAGAAATTGAACCTGGATTTAGATGCAGCTGGTAAGAAAAGAATGCTTCAGCTTAATGAACTTGATGAATTTCGACTTCAAGCATACGAGAATAACAAAATGTATAAGGAAAAGGTTAAAAGGTGGCACGATAGGAAGCTACATCCTAAGTTATTTGTGCCAGGGCAACAAGTTCTGTTATTCAACTCTCGGCTCCGACTTTTTCCTGGGAAGTTGAAATCAAGGTGGTCTGGACCTTTTATTGTCACAACTGTGTTTCCACATGGAGCGGTGGAAATTTTTGAGAATGATTCGGACCAAGCATTCAAGGTTAACCGTCAGCGGTTGAAGCACTACTATGGGGACATGGCAAACCGAGAGGTGGTTAGTGCCATTTTGTTGACTACTTGAGAAAGGTACGGAACGTCAAGCTAATGACGAAAAAGAAGCGCTGCGTGGGAGGCAACCCATGAATTGTTGTTACAGGAACCCTTAGAAGTTAATAACCTATCCAAAAACACAAAAAAATCAGAAAAAAGGGGCTGAAATTTTTTTTTTCCAGAGACCCTCTGCGCGCCCGCGCAGAAATGCTGAGCGGCCGCGCAGGGGTCGAGTTCCAGAAAATTTTTTGCAGTTCAGAAAAAAAAAAAAAAAACACAAAAACCCAACACAGCCCATAAACCCACGAATTCTTTTCCCATTACCCCATGATTTTATCCCTCAACCCCACTCCTAATCTAATTTAACCTACTACACACCCTATATATACATACACCTATCCCACATATCTCCCACAAACTTCCTACACTTAAACCCTCTCATAAACATAAAAAAATCAGTTCTTACACACTTTTATTCACAAATCAATGGCACCCAAGAGAGCACGCACTATTGACAGCAGCATCACAATTCCTACTGCTGATTCATCAAGGGGTACTGCTGCAAGGCCTCGGTTAACAGACAGAGCTGCGGAGGAGGAGTACACTAGGCTGTTGGGAAAGCCGATTCTGAAGGAGAGGGGGTTTTTACCATCAGGAAGGGATGGTGAGTTGTTGCCCATGATTGCAGAGAAGGGGTGGATAGCTTTTTATGAGTCACCCGAAGCAGTACCGATGAGTGTTGTTCGCGAGTTCTACGCGAACGCGAAGGCTGAAAAGAATGGGTTTTCTGTAGTTCGTGGGCTTACGGTTGATTATCATCCTGCGGCGATTCGCCGTGTGATTGGACAGCGAGAGAGGAAGCCCGAGGAGGAAAACTGGAATGAAAAGACTGCTGAGGATTTTGACTTGGATTTGATTTGTGCGACTCTCTGTCGACCGGGCACAGTTTGGAACCGCAGTCCAACAAATAATGAGTACCGTCACTTTCCGGCGATCGCCATGAACAGGTATGCCCGTGCATGGAATGCATTTATATGTGCTAATATTTTGCCTTCTTCACATGCACACGAGGTCACAGTTGAGAGAGCACAGTTGTTGTGGGGAATTCTGAATGAGGAATACTATGTGGACCTTGGTGAGTTTATTTACCAAGGAATTCTGAAGTTTTTGAGGGGAGCAAAGCATATGAACATCCCTTATGCATCCACGGTTATGAAGCTATGCCGAGCAGTAGGAGTGAACTGGCCGGCTCATGAGCAGTTGCAGTTGCCAGCATCTCCGATAGATTCTGGCACTCTGAATGGGATGCAGGAGTGGACCGGTGGTGAGCCTGAGGAGCATGGGCTGGGTTATCGTCTTCCAGGAGGGCGTCCAGCACGAGGTGCTACTATGGCTAGGCCAGGGCGTGGTGAGGCTGGTTCTTCGAGAGCTCAGGAGGGTGCTGGGATGGGTGATGCCCAGTATAGGAGGCTTTCACGGCGGATGGATGCCATGTATGAGACGCAGAACATGTTTGCTCAGGAGCTCACCCTTGCGTTAGGGACTGCTTTTCGAGGCCTTGGAGCTGATATCCAGTGGCCAGTTTTTGGTGAGGACTCTGCATACCCGCCGCCTGATACTCCACCCACTGAGGG
The DNA here is from genome assembly GCF_009905375.1 of Apium graveolens. Lineage (NCBI taxonomy): Eukaryota > Viridiplantae > Streptophyta > Magnoliopsida > Apiales > Apiaceae > Apium > Apium graveolens. Next base: position 130,867,622 of record NC_133656.1, read on the forward strand.
TGATGATGATGATGACTCCGAGTAGGTATACCCTGTGTTCCTTTCTACTACCTTCACTGGGGACAGTGAAGATTTTAAGTTTGGGGGTGGTAGTTAAGGAATATTTTGTGTGTGTCATATAGCTGCATATTCATGATAGTTAGTTCATATAGTTGCATAATTTTTTCCATATAGTTTTTTTTATAGCTTTAGTTGTTTGTCATATCATATAGCTCATGCATATACCATGATCCCTTTTGCAATGATTTATCGACTGAGTTGTGATATTGATGCGAGTGTAGTGATAGCATTAAAGTGTTATTAAGTTGTGTAGGTTGATATGCATGCTAGAAGCACTTGTATTTTCACTAAGTCTTAAAGAATGCTTAAGGGCTAGATTATTGTTATGATCTGATTATTTTCGAGGATAATCTATTTATTATGCTTAGAATTTGATAATAGGTTCTTAGTGGTAAAGGCATGAAAAAAAAAAGAAAAAAAAATGGAGTAAAAATGGAATTTGTTGCTAGTTGTGGCTAGGCGTCAATTGGCTAGTAGTCGGCTTGCATGTTATGTGAGTAGTCTAGGGTTGAGCAAGATGGAGCGAAACGCACTTGCTCAGAGAAAAAAAAAATTAAATTAAAATTTTTTTTTTTTTTTTTGCATAATTGATCAAGAGTGGGCTCTTTGGTATTCGAGTTATTAAGTTCTTAGGGGACTTTGTGCCTAGTGACCTAAGGCTTTTAGAGTCTGGGATCCGCTAACCTAACGCTCGTTACATGGATACCATTGTATAAGTCTTTTGTGGACCTCACTCATTGCACGGTCAAATAAGCATTTGAGTTGTAAATAAAAAGCACAATTCCGTAGTAAGCTCCAGAGTTCTTGTAGTGTTGTATATCACTTTGTGCCTAAAATTTTTATTCTTTGTATAATCGTAGGATTGCCTTGAGGATAATCTAGTCATAGTAATTGGTCTAGTTCCGAAGCATATCTGTTAAGCATTTGCACACACCACGTTCTGGCTGTATGTCCGTTTGCATGAGTTTATTGATCTTTAGTGTCTAACTGCATTCGTTGAGACGTGACAATTTGGTTGGTTAATTGTAGTAAGGGGGATCGTTGCATTTTCATATAGATTGCATTCATGCACATTTTTATTTGTTTTGAGTCTGTGACGCTTGAGGACAAGCATCGATTTAAGTTTGGGGGTGTGATAAGTGGCATTTTATACCACTTAGAACGTCTTAAAATGGCTTAAATTGGTGTCTTGAAATCAAGTATTTTGTGTATTTGATGCGTTTTTCTAGTGTTTATGCATTTCAGGGTATTAGTTGCATTTCGGAGGAGGAATCATCAAGAATAAGCCTTGGCATGTGTTCACCATTGAGAGAGGAAAAGAACGGGCAGATTACGGCGAAGAAACGGAGCAAACCTGGAATTTTTCCAGTAGGGTCCTGCGCGCCCGCGCAGCAATGCTGAGCGGCCGCGCAGCAGCCTTGCGCGCCCGCGCAGAAATGCTGAGCGGCCGCGCAGGGTCGGGGAAAAAGCTGAATTATTTTAGACTTCTACTTCTGTTTGGCTTCCAACTTCTATGTAATCTAAGTTTTATGGGACTATTATATAAGTAGATTTGAGACGTTTTCATATAGATATAAGAAGGAAATTGTGTTTTAGATTGTTTTGCACAAGAAGCGAAGGAGATAAGGAAGAAGACCGATTTAGCACACTGCAACGAAGGAGGAAGCATATATTCTTGTGATTCTTGTTTCGTTGTAACGTTGGATGCTAGTTTTCTTGCTTTGACTTATTTACTCTTGTGACGTACTCTGTTTTAATATAATTAGTTTAGTTATTATTTTCTTGTGTTGTTTATCATGATTTCATATGAACCCATGATGGCGATAAGTTCTATTATGGGCTAATCGTGATCATGGGGTTGCAACGGATTTATTATGGAATTCTTTAGTTAATTGTTTACTACTTTAGTGTGTGATGATTGCATGATATCTAGTATTGGTTGTGCGTATTCGTCTTATGTGCGTCGCGAACATATAAGATAGGGTGTTAATCTCTTGTGAAGCGACGGTGGATCTTGAGATTTAGAACTTGCCATGCTAGCATAGGTTCATGTACGTTGTGCATGATTAGTGGGTAACTCTAACAGTTTTATTTGCCCTATGTAATCAAAAGGGATAACTTGTGCTTAAATCGTTGTGTTGTCAATTTCTGTAGACATATAGGAACTCAACATAATCGATGACTATTCAACTTCTATCTTAATTGTGGATGTTTGGTAGAATGGTATTAGTACAATGAAAGTTGGCTTTTATCAGTTTCGTGTTATTCGATTAATATCATCACTGTCACATGCTAAAGGTAATAACAATGGCTATAGAAGGAAGTAATAATGAAGTTGTGATCTCATGAGTGTTTTATTATTGATAAATTGAAGTGTTAGTTAAATGGTTAATTGAGTAGTTAATTATAGTTAATATTTAATCAACAATTTTAAGTGTTGTTATCTTAACATTGAGAAGTAATCATACATTGGTGAGTAAGTTTAATTAGACAATAAGTTAGTCTGAGTCTCTGAGGGAATGAACTAGAAAGTATTCTATATTACTTGCGAACGCGTATACTTGCGTGAATATTAGTGCGTGATTTCGCCCTAACACATAGTGCCATTGATAATGTCATGTCAAACATGGTAATTCACTGCAAGACTGCAAAGGAGATATGGGATGCTTTGGAGACAAGATGCCAGGGAACTGATGCAATCAAGAAAAAAAGGAGGACTATATTCACTCAAGAGTATGAGCACTTTGACTCAAAAAGTGATGAGTCATTAACTGACTTATATGACAGGTTTGTCAAACTCTTGAATGATCTATCACTGGTGGACAAGGAATATGATCTTGAAGATTCAAATCTAAAATTCCTTTTAGCTCTTCCTGAAAGTTGGGATTTGAAGGCTACTATTATAAGAGATAACTATTCTCTAGATGAAACTACTCTTGATGAAATTTATGGTATGCTCAAGACTTATGAACTTGAGATGGATCAAAGAAGAAAGAGACAAGGGATAAAGTCAAGGACAATTGCTCTTAAGGCTGAGGAGGAATTCCCAAAAGTGGTTGTCTCAAAGAAAGGCAAAGGAAAAGCTCTCATCACAAAGTCTGATTCAGAATCATCAAGTTCTGATGATGACGATTCAGAAACTGAAAGTTTACCTGAAGTAGATGCTGATGAAGAGATGATGAAATTGTGTGCTCTTATGGTGAAGGGTATCACAAAGATAGCCTATAGGAAATTCAGAAGGGGAAAGAAGTTTTTCAAGAAAGGTGGAAGTACTGATAAGAAAGGTTTCAGAAAATCTGAAGGCAGAGGAGGAAAGTCTGACAGAGGAGATTACTCAAATGTCAAATGCTACAATTGTGGTGAGAAATGCCACATATCTCCTGACTGCAAGAAAGGAAAAAGTGACAAAGGCAAAGCACTTTTCACAAAGAAGAAAAGCTGGACAGACTCTTCAGATTCTAAAGATGAGATGAACTATGTCTTGATAGCAAATGCTGATGGCAGCCCTGAAACTGCTGAATTAAAGGTACCTCAAACAACTTATGCATTTCATACTGATGATATTACTGAGTTGAGATTATATCTTAAAACCATGTTTATTAGCTACAGAGATCAAACTTTAACATGTAAAAGATTAACTTCTGAAAATCTTGCTTTTAAGAAAAGGAATGATTATTTAGAAAAGGAGTTAGTTATGTTCCATCAAACTCAGAAAGAGAGAGATGATGCTTTTTTATGTTAGAGATGAATTGCTAAAATTGAATAAATCTCTAAAAACTGAGTTAGAAAAGGAAAAAGGGATTATCAGGACTTGGACTAACTCTGGTAGAACAACTCAGAATTTATTAAGTAGTGGAAACTGGAAAGAGGGCTTAGGTTATGGAGATGATAAAAGTGAAAAAGGAACTGAACAAATTGAGCCAATTGTTATTAAACAAACTGTTAAGCCAAAGGTAAATCATGTTAAGTTTGTAGCTAAAACTGTAAAGTCTGATTCTGAAAAGATGAAAGAATCTGTGACAGAAGTTAAGGAGAAGTTAACTTCTGACAAATTAGAACAGGATAAACCAACTGAAGTTAATATAGACTTAATGATAAAGAAGCAGCTTAAGCATAAGCTGAAAGAAATAAGGAATGTCAACAAGGTTAAGGCAGCTAGGAAAAATAGGAATGGAAAGGAAGGTATAAATAAAAGCAATAACTATATGCTTGTTCCTAATGCTCCTAGAAAGAAATGTTATAACTGTGGAAAATCTAACCATCTTGCTTTTTTTTGCAGGAAGAATAAGAATATATACTATTTACCTCCTAAGTCAGGAGTTAAGAGTTAGTCTGTTAGGTTTAAGTCACAAAATCCTTGTGTGGTAGTTTATGGAATTCCATTTATACTTGTAAGGAATATCATAGTTTATACTACGATTATTATCAAATAAACCTTCTTTGAAGAAAGTTGCTTTAATTCCTTCTAGTGTAAAGTCTGATGCAAAGTCTGATATAAGTTCTGATAAACAACATGTTAGCACAAACTCTAATATTAAATCCGCTGCAAATGCTAACAAACTTAAAAAGGCCAAAGGATCCAAGCAAGTCTGGATCCTTAAAACTAACCATTGGTGGTCTTTATGATGCAGGGCAACAGAAAAAATATCCTAGTACTGGATAGTGGATGTTCAGGACATATGACTGGAAACAAAGCTCTACTCTCAGACTTTGTGGAGAAAGCTGGCCCAGAAGTTTCTTATGGATATGGTAACATGGAAAAAACTCTGGGATATGGCAATATTAATCTTGGAAATGTCATCATTGAAATAGTAGCTCTTGTCTCAGGACTTAAACACAATCTGCTGAGTGTGAGTCAAATCTGTGACAGAGGTTATCATGTGGATTTTTTTAAAGAACACTATGAAGTTGTAAGCAATGGAAAAGTGGTTCTGAAAGGTTACAGGCATGGTAACATTTATGAAGCCAGACTTTCAACAAGTACTGATGGTTCTGCAATCTGTCTGTTGAGTAGAGCATCAATTGAAGAAAGCTGGAATTGGCACAAAAGACTCTCTCATTTAAACTTCAATAATATAAATGAGCTTGTAAAGAAAGATCTTGTGAGAGGATTGCCAAAATCAGTATTTGCTCCTGATGGCCTTTGTGATTCATGTCAAAAGGCAAAACAAAGAAAATCTTCTTTCAAGAGCAAAACTGAGTCATCAATTCTTGAGCCTTATCACCTACTACATGTTGATCTATTTGGTCCAGTCAATGTCATGTCTATTGCAAAGAAGAAATATGCTATGGTTATAGTGGATGAGTTTACAAGGTACACTTGGGTGTACTTCTTGCACAAGAAGAATGAAACTGCATTTACTCTAACTGATCATGCCAGACAGTTGGATAAGTTGGTCAAAGATTCTGTTAAAATTATAAGAAGTGATAATGGCACTGAGTTCAAGAATTCGATCATGGAAGAGTTCTGCAAAGAGCATAGAATCAAACAGGAATTTTCTGCACCTGGAACTCCACCGCAAAATGGAATTGTAGAAAGAAAGAACAGGACTCTCATTGAAGCTGCATGAACTATGCTTGATGAAGCAAATCTGCCAACCTACTTTTGGGCTGAAGCTGTGCAGACTGCTTATTTTACACAAAATCCAACACTCATAAACAAGCATGGAAAAACACCATATGAGATGGTGAAGAAAAAGAAGCCAAATCTGAAATACTTTCATGTATTTGGTTGCAAGTATTTTGTTCTTAAGACTCATCCTGTACAGCTGTCAAAATTTGATCTAAAAGCTGATGAAGGAATTTTTATTGGATATCCACTTTCCACAAAAGCCTTCAGAGTCTACAATTTAAGAACAAGAGTTGTCATGGAATCTATCAATGTATCTTTTGATGACAAGAAGATTACTAAACTTGAAGATTTCAATCATCACGATCAGCTGAGATTTGAAAATGAAGACTTAAATTCTGATTCTATAAATTCTGATGACTTAAACTCTGAACCTGTAAGTACTGATATCATTGAATCTGTGGTAACAACTCCAAAGGAAAATGCACATGTCCAGGGGGAGCAAGCTGAAGATCCTACCACATCTCAAGACTCTAAAAAAGCATCTGAACCTGATACTAGCTCTTCAAACTCTGATTCATCTAGTTCGGATGAGTTAAATTATGATAATTCTGGAAGCTCTGATATTTCAAATCCTGAAGGATCCAAGTCAAATTCTGAAGTCTCAGAAAGCATAACTACAGGGGGAGCACCAGAAAATGCTGATGGAGACAGCATGGATCATGGGGGAGGATCCAGTTCTAGAAGTCAACTTCAATCTGCAAGGAAGTGGACCAAATCACATACACCTGACTTAATTATTGGAGATCCTGAAGCAGGTGTCAGAACTAGAACTGCAATATCAAATGAATGTCTCTATCATTCTTTTCTATCTCAGGCTGAACCAAAGAAAGTGGAAGAAGCTCTTCAAGATGCTGATTGGGTGTAAGCAATGCAGGAAGAGTTAAATGAATTTGAAAGAAATAAAGTCTGGACCCTAGTGCCCAGACCAAAGAACAAATCAGTTGTTGGCACAAAATGGGTGTTCAGAAACAAAACTGATAGTGATGGCATAATTACAAGGAATAAAGTAAGGCTGGTTGCTAAAGGCTACTCTCAACATGAGGGTATTGATTATGATGAAACATTTGCACCAATTGCTAGATTAGAAGCCATAAGGATCTTTTTAGCTTATGCTGCTCACAAAAAGTTTAAAGTCTTTCAAATGGATGTAAAAAGTGCTTTTCTTAATGGAGAATTGGAAGAAGAGGTCTATGGTGAACAACCTCCAGGCTTTATAGATTCAAAATTTCCAAATCATGTCTACAGGCTTGACAAAGCACTTTATGGCCTTAAGCAATCTCCTAGAGCATGGTATGAGACTTTAGCTCAATTCCTTCTAGAAAATGGATTTCACAGAAGTATAATTGATAAAACAATGTTCTACCTCAACCATGAAAAGGACCTACTTTTGGTACAGATATATGTTGATGATATCATATTTGGTTCTACATATGCCAAACTCTGTGAGAGGTTTGCAAAGCTAATGCAGTCAAGATATCAAATGAGTATGATGGGAGAACTTAGTTATTTTCCGGGCCTTCAAGTTAAGCAAAATGAAGAAGGTACTTTTATCTGTCAATCCAAGTACACCAGGAACTTACTGAAGAAGATTGGAATGCAAGATAATTCAACATCATCCACTCCCATGGCCACTGCAACCAAGTTAGATAAAAATACTGGTTCACCAGTAGATATTATTAACTACAGAGGTATGATTGGCTCTTTACTCTATTTAACTGCAAGTAGATATGATATCATGTATGCTACCTGTCTTTGTGCAAGATTTCAGGCTGATCCAAGAGAACCTCACTTAATAGTTGTGAAAAGAATTTTCAAGTACCTCAAGGGTACAACTGATCTGGGATTGTGGTATCCTAGAGAATCAGATTTTAAGCTAATAGGTTACTCAGATGCAGACTTTGCAGGATGCAAAATAGACAGAAAAAGCACTAGTGGAAGTTGCTAATTTCTTGGAGGCAGATTGGTTTCTTGGTTTAGCAAGAAACAGAAGTCAATTTCCACATCAACTGCAGAAGCAGAATATATTGCTGCAGGAAGCTGTTGTGCACAGATTCTTTGGATGAAGAATCAGTTACTGGATTATGGGTTAAAATTTTCTAAAATCCCTATTTACTGTGATAATCAAAGTGATATTGCTATGACAGGTAATCCGGTTCAACACTCAATGACAAAGCACATCAACATTAGGTACCATTTCATAAGGGAACATGTGATGGAAGGTACAGTGGAATTGCACTTTGTTTCAACAGATCAATAACTAGCAGATATCTTCACAAAACCACTATGCGAAGCTACTTTTACAAGACTGGTAAATGAACTTGGAATGGTTTCAGGTTCTTTCTCTAAATCTGCTTAGTTTTTATTCTCATGCATCAGACTTTATGATCAGTGTTTACAGATTATTTTATTTTCATATAATATGTGCTTAAAATTGAAATTCATTAAATGCTGATTGTTATCTGATGTGGATCTTTAAACTCTGATAGTGTTTTGAATGTTCTGTGACTATTCAATCCAATGAGGAAAACTGTGCTAGATGCTGACCTAGTAGTCTTTAACATACAAGGAATCCCATGTTTGAATTAGTTGTTTATTTGGAAACTCATTAACACAAGCAGATTCTGATTTTGAGCTTAGTCAAGTTTACTTTGTGTATCTTATTACTAAGTCACAAACTAGATTATTGCTTCTTATCTGTTAGATTCTGATGTCAGTAAATCTTAAGGATGAACTAAATGCTGATAAGCCTCACTTATCAAAAGAAAAGAAAATAAAAGTCAGGTACTCCTTTGAGATCTAGAGTAAATATGTGGAAGGAAAGACCCAAGTGCATTGTTGGTATTAAGTAATATGTATTAGAAAAAGCAAATAAATTTTCTTGGTGACTTTTCACATTCTCTGATTACTGGAGAAATACTCTGACAATAACATAAATTCTGATAAGTAGTTGTGACTCACTTACACTGAGAATCCATTGTAAAAAGGAATTTCAAAAGATGCATAAAATGAGCACAAACAGTTGAGGTGGACTCTTGCATAAATTTGTTCCATAGTAGACTTCATGATTGATGACAGATTTTAAGCACTTTTCTTAGTTATGCCTTATTTCTAAGATGTACTGAAGTTTATCCGACTTTAGTCTTTATCTGATAATTTGCTAAATGCACACACTTTCACTCCATATGAATGATGAAAATTACTGTGGTGATTAAGTCATTTTTGACAAACAGTTAAGTGTCATTTGCATAAATTCTGAGGACAAGTTTTGATGAAAGTTCTAATGATTAAACTCTGAAGAAAACAAGTCAGTATTTGTATGAAGAATCATAGAAAAAGATATTCAGTTTTTGAGTTCAGAAGCCATATTCTGATGACTGGTAAAATCTGATATAAGTTAAGTTCTGATATTAAATCCTGATGGAATCCTTGATGTTTACGTGGCATTATTCTTTACTTGACTTATTTGTGGTAAAATCTGAAACAGTCATATTTAAATCAGAATATATTTGGGTAAGATAAAAATAGTCATAATTATTATGGGTTAGTGGTTAACGTGTTTGTCCTGAAAAACTGAATGTGCACGGTAATTATTGCTTATTTTACGTGCCCATTAACTCCTATTTTAACTGTTTCTTGACTGTTCACATGTTTCCAGGTGTAAAGTGTATCCCATGCTTCAAAATTATAATTATTGAGTGGAGAGAGTATATATATAGGGGTTAAAAGATTTTCTAATCTTTTACTCACTTTTCTATTCTTAATCTCTTTTATTCTCTCTCTCTAATATTCTCTGAAGCATTCTCTTACAGGCATTCTCACAAACACCTTTCGCGCAACATATTTTCTCACTTAATTTCTTACAGAGATGGCACCAAAAGACGTGATTTTCAATGGACTTAAGTTTGTTCCCAACAACTACTCGTCTATTCTTAGCAAGGCTGAAGCTCCATCGGAACTTCACTTTATTCAGGACTTTCTTGCTAATTCTGATATTGGGTACGCTCTGACCCAACCTGACGCGGTCTCTAGAATCCAAGTACTGGCGTAAAATTTTGGAGAAGTGGTATCTATGACGATGGAGGTGCTCAAGGGTCCCCAAGTATTATCTTTACAACAGGGGAGGATGAACATGTCGTGACATTAGCCACGGTTCGACAAGCACTGCAGCTGCTTGAGAACTGCGTTTATTCAACTGTTGAGGAGCCAGTTCTTCAAAATATGATGGCCAGTCTGGGGTATGAAAAGACATTGGCAAAGCTGGTTCAATTGAAGAGATCCAACATAAGGAGGGAATGAAGTTTCTTCTTTGACTGTATTACAAAGACCTTCACCAACAAATGTTCTAATTTTGATGCAATCCCTATACTCAGTCAACAAATCGGGTATGCTCTTATTAATTAAACTAATTTTGATTATGCAAGTGTTGTTTTAGGTTTTATTGGGGATAGGATGACAGAAGATAGGAATACTGCCTATTTTGCTAGATTCTGTCAGCTTATTTATAGTTTTTGTTGTGATGATAAACCCCAATCTGCTAGTGAATTAATTTCATCTTTTAGACTAACAAAAAGAGCTTTTAATGACTAATTATCTACTGATAATAAGAAGGTTGTGTTAAGACCCCTCCGAGTTCTTTTATCTGTCAAATAGGCCTTAATAACCTATGATCCAGTTACATATACTGCATTATATCCTGATGTTCGACCATCCGAACCTCAACCATCAGCACCTACCAGCACTACCCAAACACCTCAAACTTCTCAACCACAACCAAAATCTACCATCAAGACATCTGTCAAACCATCAACTCAATCATCTCAACTTGAATCATCAGCACATACCATCAAACCTTCATCTTCCAGGCCAAAGAGGACAATGTCTGTTCCTCAACCTTCACAAAAGAGAAGGAAGATGATTCTCAGAGATGAATCTGATAGTGATGAGGAAACAATTGAAGCACGGGTTCATGCATCAGAACCTGTGATAGTTGAAGCTGAGAATGTTACTTCTCAGAAAGAAACTGCAGCTCTAAGTTCTGATACTTTAAAAAAGAAATCTGTAAGTTCTGAAGCTGCTAAAGCAACTCCTTCATTGGCAAGGAGATTGAAGAAAATGAAGGCTAGGAGGTATTTGGCTAAGGCTCCATCAGAAGATACTGAAGAAGATGAGGAAGTGGATCAGGAATCTCTGATCTCACAAGAACCAACTATTATTGAAGCCCTTCCAGCTCAAGCCACAGAAACTGCTACTGATATAGTTGTAACCCCTCATGTCTCACCTATTAAAGCTATAGATGATGCAGAAGAACACACTGAAAATTCTGAAATAGATATTCATAATTTGAATATACCAAATGTTCTTTATCTGGAAGCTCCATCTATAGAAGCTCATCAATTTCAAACTCATTTTCCAAATTTAAATGCCGAGATACCATCTACATCAACCACACCAGCTCTGGAGATAAATTCTGATGTTCAGAATTTAAATGAAGTTGTTCCTGAATCTCCAGTTGCTTCACACACTGTTGTGTTGTCAGAACATAATAAGTCTTCCTCAAGTTATGAAGACAGTGATTCTGCTGAGACTCCAGTTCCTATACTAGGAAAGGAAGAATTGGTGAAGAAATTTGTTGAAAAAGAAGCACCTATTCCTTGGGAGGATACTCACAAAGGTGTGAAGTGGACCATAAAGTGGAATGACACTGATTTCATTCCAAGTTCTAACATTCTGACAGAGCATATTGCTAAAGCTGATGAGTTGCTCATAAATGCTGATTTAAAGACACAACTCAAGATCAATGCTCTATCTACCAAACATCTTCAAGGTCTACATTCTTCTACTCTTGAGAATGTTGATACACTAAAGGAACATGCTGATAAGCTAGATCTACAACTTAAGCTTGACAAGAATAGATATATCAGACCTACTCTTGCAAAAATTGAAGCCATTAAGAAGATTTAAGAGAAGCAACAGGCCCAAATTGATGAGGTCCTGGCTAACCAAGTTTCTCAGAAAGCTCAATTGGAAGAAATCCAATCTTCAGTTGAACTTCTTATTTCTCTCTTACTTCCTGATGATGCCAAAAGGGGGAGAAGGTAGTTAAGTCCAAATGCTCACCTACTGAAATACTGAAAAAATGATGATAACAGTGATGACCAGGGAAACTCTGATAAGAGTAGAGGTCAAGGAAAAGTTCAAGGAAAATCTTCTACACATAACAAGTCAAGTTCTGATGCTGTGAATGCTAAAAGAATGAAGTCAAGTTCTGATAAGTAAAGTTTGATGTCAAGTTCTGATATTCTGATTCAGTTAGGATCTAAAGACTCTCAGAAGTTTTTACAAACTTTGAAGCTAAAGGGGAAGCAGACTATTGTTTATTATAAAAATCCTAAAATCCAGACACTTGATGAGAAGATAGCAAGAAGATTATTTCTAAAACAAAATCCAGGAATGGATTTGGAAACTCTCGAGGAGGAAGAAGCTAGATTTGCTGTTGAGAAGACAAATCTTAAGTCTAAAGCTTCTGATGCAAAGAAACCTCCAAGGCCCAAGGAAAAAGGCATTGTGATCAGGGAAAAGTCAAAATATGAGATTTTAAAGTCCAAGAATAGATCATAAACTGAGATTGATCCTAAGTCAAAAGGGAAAGAAAAGGTTGGTGAACCTTTAAAGATTGAGAAAAAGATAAGTTCTTCCATTCCAGTCTATCAAACCACAATGCATGATGATGATTTGATAGAAGATGAAACTGTTCAAATTCTGAAAAGAAGAAAGGTACTTGAAGAATCTAAAATAACCTATGACACTGCTCAAGTTGTCCAGGATGAAGAACAACAAGCTAAAGAAGAAACATCAAATTTTAATCAAGTTAATTTGGAAAAGATGACAATTGCTGATAAGAAGAAGCTGTTATGGAAGAAAGCTACTCCAGTTGAGCCAAAATCCAATCTCTTGATGAATCAACTTGCAACATTTGGATTGAGATCCAAGAAACCTAGAGATAAAGTTGGATTAGGTTCTGATGAAGAGAAGATACAAATAGGAGTAGAAGTTACTCTAAGAGATCCTTTCATGTTGACAGACAAACCATATGAATAAATCAAACAAAAGCACCTTGACAAGGTGTTGTCTCCTCAAATCGTAATAGATGCTCATGATAAGGAAAATCTAAAGGAGAAATTGATTTTATTTCTCTATGATGGATTAACTTACAGACTAGCTGATACTGATGTGCTAAAGAAGTCTGTCAGAGAACTTCAACATATTCACTATCTTCTGGAAGTAAAATCTGATGTTACAAGGAGATGGTCAGAATACATTTTGAAGTCTATAAGAGATCTATTCAGAATCTCTGGTACAAAGACTTCTCAGTATATACCAATGATTACTGAAGATGATGAAAGAGAAATTCTTATGCTGAAGAGTTCTGCTAAGGTGGAAGTTATTCTGAAAGGAAAATGCTTATGTTATAATGAAAACTCTTCACATCCTAGAGTTATCAGACTTGGTGATGGACTTGAAAGAACATCAATTCAAGCTCTCAGAACTGCCATTTATCAGATTGGTGATTGTAAAGATGAAGAACTGATGCAGGTCAAAGCACGGTTAGTTGAAATTCTGAGGAAAACTGAAGACAAGCTGGTAAGAGATTTTGTTAAGAATCATTATGGATTCAGATTGATCCAGTGAAGTTGGTAAAGCTAAAAGGACTGTAAGTTGTAGTTAATAGTCTTATTAAACTCTTATTGCATTTTAACTTAAATATTTTTGACATCATCAAATCTATTAACTTGTATATTTTGTACAATTTACAAGTTGGGGGAGATTGTTAGATATATTTATGATGTCATGTCTAATATGTTTCATGTTTAGTTTTCAGATCTTAATAAACAGGAAATATCAGTACTTACTGGAATCAGTACTTACTGGAAGTCAGAACTTAAGGATATCATGACTTAGATTATCAGAAGATAATATCAGAAGATGGATATCAGAACTTAAGTACTAGAGGACTAACGGTTAAGGAAGGAAGCTGATTTACAGGAAAGAAGATCGAGACTAATACAAAAAGAAGATATGCATGGAAAGAGTTAGAGTACTGAAAGAATTGTATAAGATATCTGATTGATATATTTTAGGAGACATAATTATATTCCATATCAATTAGAAGTTATCTTGTAACTGTGTACTATATAAACACAGACATAGGTTTATACTATATGTGTTATCATTATCGAGAAGATTATACATTATAACCTAGCAGCTCTCGTGATATTTGTTCATCACTGAGAGAGAACAGTTCCATTGTAACAGAGTTTATTATCTCAAATATATATGTTTATTGTTACTTGTGTTCGAAATTGATTTGATTGTATTCTACACTGTATTCAACCCCCTTCTACAGTGTTGTGTTACCTAACAGAAGATTTGGGTAAAAGTAAGGTGGAATCGGAACGAAGGAGCAATGAGTTGAACAAGTTCCTGGAAAGGGTTGAAGGCGGGATGGATGAGATCAAAGCCTTACTCAAAGGACTACAAACTCAACGGACAGTGGTAGAGGAACCAGTGGCAAACTCAGAAGGGGATAAGGGTTCTACACTAGGCGAAGATGGCTCTATGTCAACTGTTAGATATATTTGATAATGTCATGGCTAATATGTTTTATGTTTAGATTTCAGATCTTATTTGAACAGAACAAATCAGTACTTAACTGATCAGTACTTATACTGGAAGTCAGAACTTAAGGGATATCAGTACTTATGTTATCAGGAGATAGATATCAGAACTTAAGTGCTGAAGGACGATCAGATAAGGACAGTAGCTGATTAAAGTTAAGAAGATCAAGATAAACATAAGAAGAGATATGCATGAAGAAGGAATTCCGTGAAGAATGGAATACTTGGAATAGAAGATATCTGATTGATATATTTTAGGAAGCAGAATTATATTCCATATCAATTAGCGAATATCTTGTAACTGTGTAGTATATAAACACAGACATAGGGTTTACACTATAAGTGTTATCATTATCGAGAATATTATTTATTATAACTCTAGCAGCTCTCGTGATATTTTGTTCATCACTGAGAGATAACAGTTCCAGATTGTAACAGAGTTTATTGTTTAAATAAAGTTTGTTTTCTGTTACATAAGTTCTTGAAGTTTGATTTGATTGTAATAAACACTGTATTCAACCCCTCTACAGTGAAAGTGTGACCTAACAAGTGGTATCAGAGCTATCTGTTAACACACATACAGTTAAAGATCCAAACACAATCATGTCTGATACAGAAACTCCAACTAAGCCTACCAAAACTGAGGAATCATCAAAGACATCAACTCAGAGTCGATATGAGACTATCAGAGTTCCCATATTGAGACCATCTGAATATCCCATATGGAAGGTAAGGATGACCATGTTTCTGGAAGCAACAGATCCAGAATACCTTGATAGAATCAAGGAAGGGCCTCACAAACCTACCAAGCTCGCTGTTGTAGTTGCAGGTGAAGCAGCAATGACCGTACCAAAGGAAAAGAATGATTACACTGCTGAAGATATAGCATCTATTGCTAAGGATGCCAAGGTACGTCACTTATTGCATAGTGCCATTGATAATGTAATGTCAAACAGGGTAATCAACTGCAAGACTGCTAAGGAGATATGGGATGCACTGGAGACAAGGTGTCAAGGAACTGAAACAGTTAAGAAGAACAGGAAGACAATACTCACTCAAGAGTATGAACACTTTGACTCTAGGACTAATGAGTCATTGACTGATGTATATGATAGATTTGTCAAACTCTTGAATGACTTGTCATTAGTAAATAAGGAGTATGATCTTGAAGATATAAACCTCAAATTCCTGTTAGCTCTTCCTGAATGTTGGGATTTGAAGGCAACAACAATAAGAGACAACTACAATCTTGATGAAACAACTCTTGATGAAATCTATGGAATGCTCAAGACTCATGAACTTGAGATGGAACAAAGAAGCAAGAGGAAAGGAGGAAAGTCAAGGACAGTTGCTCTCAAGGTTGAAGAGGAATCCCCCAAACCACCTTCCTCAAAGAAAGATAAGGGTAAAGCTCTTATCATAAAATCTGATACTGAGTCATCAAGTTCTGAGAGTGATGATGACTCAGATTCTGAAAGCTTGCCTGAAACTGATGCTGATGAGGAGATGAAGAAGCTGTGTGCTCTTATGGTGAAAGGAATCACAAAGATTGCATACAGGAAGTTCAGGAAGGGAAAGAAGTTTTCCAGGAAAGGCATAAGTTCTGATAAGAAAAATTTCAGAAGATCTGAAGGAAGAGGAGGAAAGTCTGACAGAGGAGATTACGCTAATGTTAAATGTTATAATTGTGGTGAGAAAGGCCACATATCTCCTGATTGCAAGAAGACCAAGAATGACAAAGGCAAAGCTCTTGTCACAAAGCAGAAAAGCTGGACAGACACCTCAGACTCTGAAAGTGAGGAGAACTATGCATTGATGGCAAATGCTGATAAATCAAGTTCTGAGAGCAGTTCTGAAGCTGCTGAAACAAAGGTACCTCAGACTACTTATGCTTTTCATACTGATGATATTAATGAGTTGAGAAGATATCTTAAAACCATGTTTGTTAGTTACAGAGATCAAACTTTAACATGTGAAAGATTAACTTCTGAAAATCTTGCTTTTAGGAAAAGAAATGATTTCTTAGAAAAAGAGTTAGTCATGTTTCATCAAACTCAGAAGGATAGAGATGATGCTTTTTATGTTAGGGATGAAGTGCTAAAAATGAATGAATCTCTAAAAACTGAGTTAGAAAAGGAGAGAGAGATTATCAGAACTTGGACTAACTCTGGCAAAACAACTCAAAATTTGCTAAGCAGTGAAAACTGGAAAGAGGGCTTAGGCTATGGAGAAAATAAAAAAGGAACTGTAGAAATTAAGCCTGTTGATAAGCAAAAGCCGAAGTTAAAACCTGTTAAGTTTGTAACTGAAAAATCCGAAAATGAGAAATCAGAAGTTAAAAAGGAATTAGCTTCTGACAAACTAAAACAGGAAAAGACAGCTGAAGTTAACATAGGCTTAATGACAAAGAAGCAGCTTAAGCATAAGCTGAAAGATGTTAAGAATGCAAACAAGGTAAAATCACCTAGGAAAAACAGGAATGGAAAGGAAGGAGTGAATAAAAGCAATAACTATAAATCTGTTCCTGATGCTCCTAGGAAAGCATGTCATAACTGTGGAAGTTCTAACCATCTGGCTTCTTTTTGCAGGAAGAATAAGAATATTAACTCCTTATCTACAAAGTCAGGAGTTAAGAGTCAGTCTGTTAGATACAAACCACAAAATCCTTGTTTTCATTGTGGTAGTTTATGGCATTCCATTTATACTTGTAAGGAATATCATAGTTTGTACTATGATTATTATCAAATAAAACCTTCTTTAAAGAAAGTTTCTGTTGTTCCTTCTAGTATAAGTTCTGATAAGAAAACTGTTAACATAAAATCTGATGTTAAATCCGCTGCAAATGTTAACAAACCTAAAAAGGCCAAAGGATCCAAGCAAGTCTGGGTCCTTAAAACTAATAATTAGTGGTCTTTTTGATTGCAGGGCAATAGGAAAAATATTTTAGTTCTGGACAGTGGATGTTCAGGACATATGACTGGAAATAAGGCCCTGCTATCAGACTTTGTGGAGAAAGCTGGCCCAAGTGTTTCTTATGGAGATGGCAACATTGGAAAAACTTTGGGATATGGCAATATCAATCTTGGGAATGTCATTATTAAAGATGTAGCTCTGGTCTCAGGACTTAAACACAACTTACTGAGTATAAGTCAAATCTGTGACAGAGGTTATCATGTTGATTTCTTTGCAGAACATTGTGAAATAGTGAGTAAATCTAAAGGACAAATTGTTCTGAAGGGATTCAGGCGTGGTAACATTTATGAAGCTAAGCTTTCAACAAGTTCTGATGGTTCTGCAATCTGTTTAGTGAGTAGAGCCTCAACTGAAGAAAGCTGGAATTGGCACAAGAAACTCTCTCATTTAAACTTCAACAAGATAAATGAACTGATCAAGAAAGATCTTGTGAGAGGACTGCCAAAATCAGTGTTTGTTCCTGATGGTCTTTGTGACTCATGTCAGAAGGCTAAACAAAGAAAATCTTCGTTCAAGAGAAAGACTGAATCATCAATTCTTGAGCCTTATTATCTACTTCATGTTGATCTATTTGGTCCAGTGAATGTCATGTCTATTGCAAAGAAGAAATATGCGTTGGTCATAGTAGATGAGTTCACCAGATACACATGGGTGTATTTCTTGCACACAAAAAGTGAAACTGCATCTATCCTGATTGATCATGTCAAACATCTGGATAAATTGATCAAAGATTCTGTGAAAATTTTGAGGAGTGATAATGGCACTGAATTCAAGAATTCGATAATGGAAGAGTTCTGCAAAAATCATGGAATAAAGCAGGAATTTTCTGCTCCTGGAACTCCACAGCAAAATGGAGTTGTTGAAAGGAAGAATAGAACTCTAATTGAAGCTGCACGAACAATGCTTGAAGAAGCAAAGCTTCCAACCTATTTCTGGGCTGAAGCTGTGCAGACTGCTTGTTTTACTCAAAATGCAACACTCATTAACAAGCATGGAAAAACACCATATGAGATGGTGAAGAACAAAAAGCCAAATCTCAAATACTTTCATGTATTTGGATGTAAGTGTTTTGTTCTCAAGACTCATCCTGAACAGCTATCCAAGTTTGATCTAAAAGCTGATGAGGGAATCTTTGTAGGATATCCACTTTCTACAAAAGCCTTCAGAGTCTATAATTTGAGAACAAAAGTGGTCATGGAATCTATCAATGTCTCTTTTGATGACAAGAAGATCACTGGACTTGAAGATTGCATTGATCATGATAAGCTGAGATTTGAAAATGAAGATTCATATTCTGATACCTCAAGTCCTGACAGTCTAAGTCCTGATACTGTAAATTCTGATGGATTAAACTCTGATGTTATTGAAACTGTGGTGACTACGTCAAAGGAAGATGCACCAATGCAGGGGAAGCATTCTCAAGATATTATCACATCTCAAGAAGCATCAGAACATACATCTGGCTCTTCAAATTCTGATTCGTCAAGTTCTGATAAGCCAAGTACTGACAGTGCTGAAAATCTAAATACTGAAGGATCCAACTCAGAGAGCATAGTTTCAGGGGGAGCATCAGAAAATGAAACCGAAGACAGCATGAATCATGGGGGAGCATCCAGTTCTAGAGAAAATCTTCCATCTGCAAGGAAGTGGACAAAATCACATACACCTGATTTAATAATTGGAAATCCTGAGGCAGGTGTCAGAACTAGAACAGGTACTTCGAATGAATGTCTTTACAATTCTTTTCTCTCTCAGTCTGAGCCAAAGAAAGTGGAAGAAGCTCTTCAAGATGCTGATTGGGTGCAAGCAATGCAGGAAGAGTTGAATGAATTTGAAAGAAACAAAGTCTGGACCTTAGTGCCAAGACCCAAGAATAGATCAGTTGTTGGTACAAAGTGGGTATTCAGAAACAAAACTGACAGTGATGGCATAATTGTAAGGAACAAGGCAAGGCTGGTTGCAAAAGGATATTCTCAACAGGAGGGAATTGACTATGATGAAACATTTGCTCCAGTTGCTAGGTTAGAAGCCATAAGGATATTCATGGCTTATGCTGCTCACAAAAAGTTTACTGTCTTTCAAATGGATGTGAAAAGTGCTTTTCTCAATGGAGAATTGGAAGAGGAAGTATATGTTGAACAACCTCCAGGCTTTGTAGATTCCAAACATCCAGATTATGTCTACAGGCTTGATAAAGCACTTTATGGACTTAAGCAAGCTCCTAGAGCATGGTATGAGACTTTAGCTCAGTTTCTTCTGGAAAGTGGATTCAACAGAGGAACTATTGACAAAACATTGTTCTATCTCAACCATGGCAAGGACTTACTTTTGATCCAGATTTATGTTGATGATATTATTTTTGGGTCTCCAAATGACAAACTTTGCAAAAAGTTTGCCAACCTAATGCAGTCAAGATATCAGATGAGTATGATGGGAGAACTTAGTTATTTTCTGGGCCTTCAAGTCAAGCAGAGTGAAGAAGGAACTTTTATTTGTCAATCTAAGTACACCAGAAACTTGCTGAAAAAATTTGGAATGCAAGACTGTTCAAGTGCATCCACTCCCATGGCCACTGCAACAAAACTGGATAAGGATACTGGTAATTCAGTAGATATTACTGATTACAGAGGTATGATTGGCTCACTTCTCTATCTAACTGCTAGTAGACCAGATATCATGTTTGCTACCTGTCTTTGTGCAAGATTTCAAGCAGATCCAAGAGAACCTCACTTAACAGCTGTAAAAAGAATCTTTAAGTATCTTAAAGGAACAGCTGATCTAGGATTATGGTATCCTAGAGAATCAGATTTTAAATTAATAGGTTACTCAGATGCAGATTTTGCAGGTTGCAAAATTGACAGGAAAAGCACAAGTGGTAGCTGCCAATTTCTTGGAGGCAGGTTGGTTTCTTGGTATAGCAAGAAACAAAAGTCAATTTCCACATCAACTGCAGAAGCAGAATATATTGCTGCAGGAAGCTGCTGTGCACAGATTCTCTGGATGAAGAATCAGTTACTAGATTATGGGTTAACGTATTTCAAAATCCCTATTTACTGTGATAATCAAAGTGCTATTGCTATGACAGGTAATCCAGTTCAACACTCTATGACAAAGCACATCAGCATCAGGTACCATTTCATCAGGGAACATGTGGATGAAGGTACAGTGGAATTGCATTTTGTTCCCACAGATCAACAAGTAGCAGATATCTTCACAAAACCACTGTGTGAAGCTACCTTTTCAATATTGGTAAATGAACTTGGAATGATTTCAGGTTCTTTCTCTAAATCTGCTTAAACTTGTTCTATGTTATCAGACTTTATGATCAGTATTTACAGAATTAATCTCTTTGTATATTCTGTGCATTAATTGATAAATGTCTTTAAGTACTGACTGTTGTCTGATATATATTTCTAAACTCTGATAAGTGATATGTCTGTTTCAGTAACTATTCAATCCTATGAGGATAACTGTGCTAGATACTGACCTACTAGTCTTCAATAAACAAATGATCCCATGAAAGAAGAAATTATTTCTGTGGAAATCTTATGACACAAGCAAATTCTGATAACTGAGCTTAGTTAAGTTTACTTTGTATATCTTATTACTAAGTCACAAATTAGAATAATGCTACTCATCTGTTTAAGTTCTGATTCTAGTAAAACTGCTGAATGTACTAAGTGCTGATAAACCTCACTTATCAAAAGAAGAAGAACAATAATCAAAGAATAATATCAGGTACTCCTTTGAGATCTAGAGTAAAAATGTGAAAGGGACGACCCAAGTGCATTGCTGGTATTAAGTAAATATGCATTAGAAAAGCAAAATATTTTCTTGGTGACTTTTCACACTCTATGATTACTGGAGAAATACTCTGATAATAGCATAAATTCTGATAAACAGTCGTGACTCACTTACACTGAGAAGCCTCTGTAAAATAGAATTTCAAAAGATGCATAAAATTAGCACAAAAACAGTAGAGGTGAACTCATGCATGAACTCATTTATCAGTAGGTTTCAGGATAATGACAGATCTTTAGCAAAATTTTAATTATGACTTATTTCTAAGATGTACTGAAGTAGATCAGACTTTACTCTTTGTCTGTTATTTAGCTTAATGCACACACACATCACTCCATATGAATGATGAAATTTCTGTGGTGGTCTATGTTATTTTAGATCAACAGTCATTGTGTCACTTTTGCACAAATTCTGAGGACAAGTTCTAGTTACACGTTCTGATGATTAAGTTCTGACGTTCATAACTAAGAACTTGTATGAGTATTTACTAAGATAGATATTCCTTGTTCGAGTTAAGACATTATGTTCTGATGACTGTTAAGTTCTGGTATAGGTCTAAGTTCTGATTTTTCAGTCTAACCCTTTACTTGACTTATCTGTGAGTAAAATTTGGTAACAGTCTCAGATTAATTTCGAAATGTTGAAGTGGAAGATTAATAGTCTATGGTTAAAACATAATGGCACTTGTCCTTGAACAGTTCACTCTTGTTACATGTGTACATTCCTTTTCCAATGACTGTTATTCTTTTTCAAAGTCTAGGGAGACGAGGTAGAATTAATTCTACCTGTCTGCATTCAATATCTTTGTGTCTCTTGGCATTCTCATGCCTATATATGCAACCACTTCACATTAGTCTTCTCATCACACTTGTATCACAAATTCAGTCTTGTTTTTCATTTACTATCACAAATGGCTGAATTTGGCTGGTTCTACAATTACGGTGATGAGACTGTGCATGTCTTTTTGAATGGAATTTCAACTCCCTACCCTATCACCAACATCCCTCACAATCTCTGGATTCAATTTCCAGAGGTTATCAAACGTGATCTGGTGGCCGTTCGAAGAGGCCTTCACCTTCGTCGTATCCGTCAGCAAGAGCGAATCATTCGACTCGCTATCTTGTTTGTCGAAGATAGGAAGAGGAGGATGACTTAATCTCGTCTTCTTCCTGTTCTTCCTCATCCTCAGCTTTGTCAGGCTTCTTAGCTAGGACTAAAGCTGTTGACGTTAGGATTAGAAGCTTAGGGAAAATCTTGTATTGATGTAATTTCTATTTCATATATGTATTGACTTGATATATTAATGAAAACTGTTTTTACTTCAAGATTTAGTCTCTGAGTTATTTTATCTGTGTTGTGAAATCCTGCTTGATATTCTGATGACCATTTACATTTTGTCTTTATTTAAGTTCTGATTCTTTGTCAGCACTTATTCATCGAAATTATCTCGGTCATTTTTAACATGATTCATTTTCAGAATATTAATGTTGCAGTGAAAAACAATTCAATCAGTGCTAACGGTTTCAATTTTGAATTAAACCTGTGTCTCTTGATAACTGAAATGGTTTTTCCTTGAATCAAGGCAACTGGATAAGTAATCATTCCTGTTTTCTCGAGCCCAGTAACTATCCGTTATTACTGCATGTCTGACAGGTGTCCAACGGTAACATTTTTCTTCGAGTATAAGAACAACAGAGAGAAGATTTCTTTAATCTTTTACTTTCTTTATACTTTATCTCTCTTCTTACTTTTACTCTCTGTCTCATTCTTTCTTACGTTGGTTTTTCATACAGACATTATCTCACACACCTAACAGGCATACTTGAATTTCAATATTTTTTCACATGGCACCAAAGGATTTAATCATTGATGGAGCAAAGTTTGTTCCAAACAACTATGCTGCAATTCTTGATCATGCTGAAGCTCCATCTGAATTGCATTTTGTGCAAGATCTTCTTGCACATAGTGAGGTTGGGTACGCCTTAACTCAGCCTGAATTATTTTCAAGTCAACAAGTTCTGCGGTTCTGGAGGACTGGAGTTTATGATGATGGTGGTAAACGAGGAACTCCCAGTATTATCTTCCAAGTGGGTGATTCTTCCTATGTAGTCACTCCTGGTACAGTACGAAGAGCATTACATCTTCCAGAAGATTGTACCTTCTCTATACCAGAGGAATCAGACCTTCGGGGGTTAATGACTGCTTTGGGATATGAAAAGAGTCTGACGAAACTTGGACAGTTGAAACGGGCTAATATCAGAAGAGAATGGAGTTTCTTCTTCGATTGCATCACCAAGGCTTTTGGCAACAAGTGTTCAAATTTTGATGCCATCCCAATTCTGAGTCAGCACATCGGGTATGCTATTATCCATCAAACTCATTTTGATCTTGCAACTGGAATAATTGGTTTTATTGGGGATAGGATGACAGAGGATCGAGATGTTGTTTATTTTGCTAGATTCTGTCAACTTATTTATACGTATTGTACTGCTGAACCCCAGTTAGTCAGCACTCAAACCCCACCTTTTAAAGTTGCAAAAAGGTACTTTAACGACCTGATAAATGCTGACACAAAGAAATCAATGGTGAGACAATTACAGATTCCTCAGTCTGTGAAACAGATTCTGGTAAATGCTGATCCTGCTACTTCTAAATCTGTTTACTCAAATGTTCAACCAACTCACCATAACCAAAATCCATCAACCTCAGTCCCTACCTCTCATTCTACTCAACCTACCCTCAGAACTTATCTCAAATCCTATCTCTCCACTTCACAGACTGCTCAACCTTCTTCTTCAGCACCTACTGTGAAGCCTACATCCTCTAAGCCAAAGAGAACAAAGACTGTTCCTCAAACATCTCAGAAGAAGAGGAGGATTACTTTGACAGATGAATCAGATTCTGAGGATCAGATTCCCTCTTCAGAACCTATGATAAATGAAGCTGAGAAGGCAACTTCTCAGAAGGATTCTGCAATTGGGGGTTCTAGGCTTCTCAAGAGGCTTAGACGTATGACGGTTCCTGCAACTCCCAAGGAATCCAAATCAACAAGGAAGTACAAGAAACAGAGGGCACAGAGGCCAGTTTCAGATGATGAGGAGGAAGCAGCTAAGGAAGGGGATCAGGAATCTCTGATCTCACAAGACAAGGAATTTGCTCCAGTCACTTCTTCTCCATCAACTCCATCTCAGGAACCTGTATCTGACAAGGCTAATTCACCTTCTATATCTCTTGTTGATCCAGGCACCAGTGCTGAAATTGATATTCAGAACTTGGTTGTGCCTGAAATACTTTTCTTAGAAGCTCCAACAGCAAATAATCCTTCCACAACACCTGCTACTGATGCTGTTCAAACTCCTGAGTTATCACTAACACCTTCTCTGCATCAAGATGATGATCAGATTTTAGGTGAGCATCAGGATATGGCTGTTGATCAGAACTTAGTATCAGATCAGCAATTAGAGGATGTTGAAGCCTCCATTGCTACTCATACAGTTGTCTTATCAGAAGATACTGATTCTTTAAGTTCTGATGCTGCAAATGTTGGAGATACTGGTGAAGCTGCTACAACTGTAGATGCTGATGAAGCAGGTCCTTCAGGACATACTCCTCCACTGACTCTTCCTAAGTCTGAACTGCTAAAGGAGTTTGTTATCAGGGATGCACCAGTACCTTGGAGTGAAACTCCTGCAGGTCAGGAGTGGACTAAGGAATGGAACTCAGTTTCATGTGTTCCAAATGCTTTACATCTTGCTGAGCACTTGACTAAAGCTGATGAAATGTTACATTCTGATGATTTTAAAATCCAGCTTAGAGTCACTGCATTGAGTACTAAACATCTACAAGGTCTTCATTCCAACACTCATGCAGAGCTACACAAGATTCAGGAGAACTTTATTAAACAGGAACAAGTTTGGAAACTTGATAAGAAAAAGTTCTTCCAACCTACCATTGACAGGGTTGCTTATATTGAGAAAACTCAAGAGAAGCAACAAGCTCAGATTGATCAAATTCTGACAAATCAAGCTTCTCAGCAATCGCAACTTACTGAAATCCAGACCTCAGTGGAGCTACTTATCTCTCTTTTATTACCTGCTGATGCCAAAAAGGGGGAGAAGGTAATTAAGTCCAAATGCAAAACCAACAAGTCACTGCAAGGAAAGGATGATGGAAAAGATGACCAAGGAAACTCTGGAATGAGTGGTGGTCATAGTCAAGGTAGAAGGTTTACATCAAGACAAGCTAGTCACAGAACAAGTTCTGATACTGGGAAAAGAATAAGTTCTGCTGCCGGTAAAAGGATAAGTTCTGATGAACTTCTAGATCTTGATGAGGAAATGTCAAGACAGTTATTTCTTCAAGAAAATCCAGGGATGGACTTGGAAAGTTTAAAGGAAGAAGAAGCCAGACTTAAATCAGAGAAAGTCACATCTAAATCTGAAGCTTCTGGTAAAAAGTTACTTCCAAAACCTAAAGGCATTGTGATCAAAGAAAGGATACATACTGAAGAAACTTTGGCTAGATCACAACCACAGATAGATCCAAGATCCAAGGGTAAAGAAAAGGTTGGTGAACCTATCAAGCCTTATGTACCTCCTGAGGAAGAAGAAATTACTGATGGAAAAGATAATCTTGCTCTGACTTCAAGAAAAGTTCTTAAAACAACCTCTGACATGGCTCAAGTTGTTCAGAGTCAAGAAATTGTAAGTTCTGATATTCAGAAGAAGCAAGTAACCTCTGACAGTGCTCAAGTTAACTTGATATCAGAAAATAAATCTAAAACACTCCTACCAGGATTCACTAAAGCAAAACAGACTCAATCTTTGAAGACTACTTCAAGTGGTTTTGAAGCAAGAGTAGTTACTGGAAAGGAAGCTAGAGATAAAACTGGATTGGGAAGTGCTGATGAGAGAAGAGTACACAACACTACCGATGATCCAACTTCCTTGAGTGAACCAGGTATTGGAGCAACTCCTGAGAGATTGAATCAACTAGAATCTGTACAGATGGTTTACCATACCTTCTTGAAAGAATACATCATGTTGTATTTCATGACAGATGGTAGGGTTTATCATATAAGACAAAATGCCATTCCATTGAAGTATTTTGAAGAATTGGAGCATGTATTATTCTTACTTCGAGTGGATGACAGAATAACAGAGACTGCTGCAAACTACTTAAAGGAACAGATTCAGAGACAGAAAAGACTTTATTCTGTTAAGTCTGACAGCAGATATGTTCCAAAGTACAGAAATCACAATGGTGATATTGTTGATATGAAGCCTAATACTGCACAGATCAGAACATATCTTGGTATTAAGGGGCTTGAATTCAATCTAGAGTCTAACAAAGCTTATGTCATAAGACTAGATCGGGAGTTGAGAAAAGCAAAGATTAATGATCTCAGAGCTGCAATATTTCAAACTGGTGAAGATACTGCAGAGCTTAAAGATGTCAAACGGAGAATGATTGATGAACTCAGATATGCTGAGAAATGTTTGTTGAAGAATTATCTCAGAACAATTCCTGACATCAGAGAGATCAGAAAATGATGAAGCCAAGTCGAAGATCTACAACTGCTTAAATTCTGATATTTATACAGACTGAAGTTGTTATCAGAAGTTGAATTGGTAAAAACTTTAAGGACTGTAAGTTGTAGTTATCTTGTCTATTTCTCATGCATTTGTACTTAATGTTTTTGACATCATCAAATATCTGTTAAACTTGTATATTTTGTTAATTTACAAGTTGGGGGAGATTGTTAGATATATTTGATAATGTCATGGCTAATATGTTTTATGTTTAGATTTCAGATCTTATTTGAACAGAACAAATCAGTACTTAACTGATCAGTACTTATACTGGAAGTCAGAACTTAAGGGATATCAGTACTTATGTTATCAGGAGATAGATATCAGAACTTAAGTGCTGAAGGACGATCAGATAAGGACAGTAGCTGATTAAAGTTAAGAAGATCAAGATAAACATAAGAAGAGATATGCATGAAGAAGGAATTCCGTGAAGAATGGAATACTTGGAATAGAAGATATCTGATTGATATATTTTAGGAAGCAGAATTATATTCCATATCAATTAGCGAATATCTTGTAACTGTGTAGTATATAAACACAGACATAGGGTTTACACTATAAGTGTTATCATTATCGAGAATATTATTTATTATAACTCTAGCAGCTCTCGTGATATTTTGTTCATCACTGAGAGATAACAGTTCCAGATTGTAACAGAGTTTATTGTTTAAATAAAGTTTGTTTTCTGTTACATAAGTTCTTGAAGTTTGATTTGATTGTAATAAACACTGTATTCACCCCCTCTACAGTGAAAGTGTGACCTAACATCAACTGTTTCGGGTATTCCTAACTCTCAGATCTCTACTAGTCCCTGCTTTATTCCTAATATGTTGAATACCACTTTACCCATTATCTTTATGACTTCGTTAACTCCATTACAGATTCCTTCTACTGTTAGTACAATTAATGGCACCTTTAATGTTCCTCCACCCTTTTGCACTACTACTAACGCTATTCCACACACTATACTATTTGGGGGTTTATAACACAAATCCCAGTCCAGGCCATACACAACCACTGATTATTCCCCAACCAAACTCTTTTTCATACACAATGAACCCTCAAATGTACACCTACTTTGGCCAAGTTCCCAACCCACACCTTAATCAACACAGATCCGAATTTGGGTTCAGTCCCCTCCCTAAATTGGAGTTCCCAAAATTTAATGGCCTTGACCCTAAAGGATGGATAATTAGGGTGAAACAATACTTTGAGTTTATATGTATTGATGAAGCCACGAAGGTTAAGTTAGCGAGAATGCATTTCGAAGGAAAGACAGCTATATGGTTTAGGTTTTATCAGTCTGGGAGAGGAGTTATTCCCTGGAAGAATTTTATGAATGATGTTAATACTCGATTTGAAAACCCTGAAAGCAAAGATGTACATGACTTATTCAATAAGTTAAGACAAGTGGGTTCTGTCATGGAGTATGAAGATCAGTTTGAAGAATTAAGAGCCATGGTAGTAGCTAAGAATAGGGGCTTCAATGAAGAGTATTTTGTATCCAGTTTTGTGAGTGGCTTAAAGTGTGACGACTGGGAATTTCGCGACATGATTAAGTGAATAAAGTATAAGTCTATGGTGTAATTATAAATTATGTGATTAAATAAAGGGATAAATGATTTTGTTGGTTAATTGTCTTTATTGTATATTAGTAACTGGGAACGT
This sequence comes from Apium graveolens, assembly GCF_009905375.1. Taxonomy (NCBI): domain Eukaryota; kingdom Viridiplantae; phylum Streptophyta; class Magnoliopsida; order Apiales; family Apiaceae; genus Apium; species Apium graveolens. The sequence continues at coordinate 130,896,022 of NC_133656.1, forward strand.
AAAATGACCTGTTCCAGTTTGATGAGTCAACTTAGGGGATAAGCTGTGTTGTCGGGCCGTCAGATAGAATGGAACCCATCTTAAAAGGGATTAAAGTGTTTAAATATAAACTATGTACTATTGTGTGAAATAGGAATGTCTAAGTGAGTATTATATTCCAGTGATATGTCAGTGGATATAAAGAGAATGATTGTGAAGCGTCTGAAAACGCTCAGCGTCGGGTCGTTAGTGTAATAACCCCAAATTTTGGAAATTTTTGAAACCCTTATGAATAGTGCTTTTGCTGAATGAGAAAACTTTTCATGCCACACTATGTAGGGGTTCTGATATGGATATTCTGAGATTTTATTAGTACTTTATATGAGATATAAGTGTATGTAAAGATCGTCATAATCCAAATCCGAACACTTTGATTTTTCCCGGAAATCCACTAGGTACGGAAATAATTGAGTATAAGGTAACAGGATAAAAAGGATTTAAATTAAAGGATTATAAGAGAGGATCATAAAAGGAATATAATATATTGAGAAAGGTTAAGGGAACCTAAGTAATAAGATCCCGGGTATGATCCCTCAAACGATAAACGAAAACGAAAGTTAAGCGAACCGTATAACAGATCAGCGGTCATTAGGCAAACAATTAGAAGCTAATCAAAGAGATTAGAAGGGATGATGACATAGCAATGTGACATAAGCATGACATAAGGGGAAGGAGATGTGGTTGATTTTTAACCACACAAAATCAAGGGCAACTAGGTAATTTACTAAAACAAGACAAAAAACAACCAACCAAGCCAAAACATTTCATTTTCATCAAAAAACACAAAACCCCCATTTTCTTCTTCAAGCTCTCGGCCTCTTTTCTTAAAAAATGAAAGTCCAAGCTCCTCCACTTGCTATTTTACAAGGTAATTATCCTAGCTTCTCCTAGTTAAGTTACATACTTCCTATAAGTTTAAGCTTCTAATTCCAAGCCAATCTTTTTCTAGAAATCAAGGAAGAAGATGGTGAATAGTACTTTCTTGAAATTAATTTTTGTGTTCTTGATTTCTTTGAAAGAACAAGCTTGTAGGAGGTTAGATTAAGGCTTCCATGGGCATTCCAAGGATCTTTCATGGATTAAAAGCTTCAAGGAAGGTATAACTCTTCATGATCTTAGTTTTAAGTTTTGTTGTTTAGATTTCCTAATGTTGAGATGATGGGTTAGTGTAATGGGTTTGTAATCATGTTTAAAGCTTGTTATGAGTAGTTTAGTTGGTGAGAGGCATGATTATTGTGTGTTTAGAGATGGGTTGATTTTGTGATATTTTTGGAGTTGGAAATCTTGGTTATTAGTTAATGAACCTAAGTAAAGCTTTTAGTTCATGTGGGGAATAAGTATAAATTGTTAATGTGGAGTTGTTGGGGCTGTTATGATGTAGTTTGGATGGAGTTTTTATTGGGTTGTGATTGTGGGTTGAATTGTGGTTGATTTGGAATGGTTTAATTTGGGAAATCGCGTAAACATAGCCGTCGTAACGTCCGATTTTCTTTAGACTGTTTTTGTGCATAACATTAGGACCCGAGAACCCCCTGTTAGATGTTGACCATTGCCATGTATAGATAGCTCATGTTACGAGCTTCGTTTTGATATGTAGTTCGTTCGATTCCGATGCACGGTTTAGGAGAAACGACCGTTTCAAGTAACGGCGTTTCGCGAACGAAACATTTCCCCTCGCCTTACTTTGAAACATAGGTTAAAGACCTTAAAGGACTAATTGAAGTATGAAACATTTATGTAAGGTGTAATAGGCAGTTGGTAAGACACTCGCGAAGGAATCGCCTTAAAACTCGTAATGGTTAAATTATTAAAAATGGTGGAGCCGAGGGTACTCGAGTGACTTAAGAGAATTAGTAAGCGCAAAACAAGCGTTAGAGTCTAAGTTAGTTAAAGTATAGATTTACAAGTGACTTTGGTTTAATTCCAACTTACTTGTTGTTTATAGGTTACCAGACTCGTCCCGAGCCATTCGTAACCCCCAGTCGCTCAGGCAAGTTTTCTACCCGTTATAACTGTTGTTGTGATGTATATATGTATTTGCATTATCTTGCGATAGATGCATGTTGGTTAATTAGCAAATGTTGTAATATATTGAAGCATGCTGCTATGGTATATATATATGCATGCCTGTTTCATATTCTTTCCATATATATCTGTTGATTCAGTTGATAATACCTATGCTAGAGGATAACGATAATTTGCATATACCCTTAGTATAGGGACCCAAAGGTGAAAATATTTTCTAAAACCGGGAGTCGAGGATTCCGAGTAGATTTTGTATATATGGATATAAATATATACATATATATATATATGGTCATAGGTTTCAAAACTATTAATCGAATAAGGTTTATTCGATAACTTTAACTTTATTTTATTATTGAATATTATTTCGAATATTATTCGAAGGCTTATGACTCCTTTTATTTTATTATTTGAATATTATTTGAATATTCATTCGAGGGCTTATGACTTCTTTATTTTATTAAATGAATATTATTATGAATATTCATTCGAGGGCTTATGACTTCTTTATTTTATTAAATGAATATTATTTCAAATATTATTCGAGGGCTTATGACTCTTTTATATTATTATTGGATATTACTTGGATATTCATTTGAGGATGTATGACTCCTTTATTTTATGAATATTATTTATAATATTCATTCGAGGTATTATGACTCCGCTTATTACTGCAATATATTCTTTATTTTATTAAAGAATAAGGTGTCAATAATCAAACTTATTTTCGATTATTCAAATAAAGATAGTACTTTCGTATAAGTATATCTTTGGTTATTTAATACTCGTTTCAAGTATAAGTTTTAATACTTCTACTTCAATTATTTTTATAAAGATTATTCTTTATGGGAATATTATTTAAATAATAATATTCATACATTTTCTAAATATACTGGGGACTGATTTACTTCATTAAATCAGCTTTACTCCAAACACTCTTTAAAGTGTTTTCGAGTCTTCAAAATGATTTTTAAAAGTTAGAGCGGATCCCAAAACTCATTTTTATATTTAAGATCTTCCTTTTTAAGGGGATTTAAATACTCGCTCAAAACCTGAGGGATCCGGCTCTGTGGTGTATTTTATATTCGCAACAAGGTTGCAGTTTTGGTAAATGAATTGATTACTTACCCAACGTTCGGGAAGTAAGTCCATCTATTGAGTCGGCAAAAGCAACATGGGCTCAGTGGGCGTCCATGATAGTGTAAGTGGCTCAGTGGGAGTCCATCAAATGTATAAGTGGCTGAGTGGCAGTCCAGCATAAGGTCCTATTGAGACCAGGGTGATGACCAGTGGGGAATTCGTCCATCTACTAGTAGAAAAGGTTACTTATTGGTATCTTTGCCTGATCAGCGAGATACCTAGTTTATGCCAAAATTCTTTTCCTTTCCAAATTTATTGGATATTGCAACTCTGTTCATACTTTACATGACAGAGGTTTTCAGGAAATGTATAAAGAAGATGTATATGTGGATATATATATATATATATATATATATATATATCAGAACTTAATGAAGTATAACCTAACTTCATTTCCTTTAATAATATTTCAAAGATTGAATCTATTCAAGTCTTATCTTGTGGTCTCATCAGTGGGATGAACTTTTGAAATTAATTATAACTTGAACGGTGGTAGTTCAAGTAGTATTTGGAAAAGATATAAGTATATTGGAGTATCTTGTGACTTCGTCTTTTAAACTTATATCTAATTAATAATTGTCTTATGAATGACAAAGATTTTCAGAAAAACGTTGAGACAAGGTTAGATATATGAGATCACCTTGCAACGATATTTTTTATACAGTTATACATTGGGACTTTGTGTATATTATGCATGGAAGAGGACTTCCAATATTTTGAAAAGTATATATGTATATATATATATATACTCAATATTTTGCGACTTCATCGCATTAAGATATCAACTTGGTTCATTTCTTTTGACCAAGACTTTCAGGAGTACTATGAGAAGGCTCATATATTGTTAATCATTATACATATTATTTTGGTGGGCTTGCTGCTCACCCTTGCTTTCTTCTTTCATCACACAATATCAGATAGACAAGATGAACAGGACCAAGCTCCCAATTCGCGAGCGGATAGGAAGCATTCCGCAGTTTCCTATAGGTGTTGAAGTCACTGTAGCTGAGGTAGGGAAATACCAATAGACTAGGCTTCAACTTTTGATGTACCAGAATATGTATATTTACGAATTGTAATAATGGAAAAGAAAATGTAAATTTATTCAGAAAACCTTCTAAGGTGTATTGGCAGATAATTGTGGAATAAAATGACTTGTGATTATTTTTGGATGTTCATCTCTGAGACTATAACGTGTGGTGTGTGTGTTTATTGTGGGGTCACAGTACAGAGTAGTTGATTAATTATTAAGGTTGGGTGTTACTAAGGGAAATGGAACTCGTGACAACCCGGATCCCCGACCCCGGATCTGGGGGTGTTACAGTTATACAGGACGCGACCCGTTACGCGAAAAAGGGAAGTAATGATAAAAAGGAAAATTTTATGATCAAGTATGAGTTGTGATGTGTGAATATATATGTTTGCTGTCTGTATGCATGATTACGTGATCTGGATGATTTTAAATGATTTTAAGGGATTTATTTGATTTAAATTAAGGTTTATTGGACCTTTAAATGTTTTTATAAAATTATCCGAGTATGTTCGAGGTGTGAAAGTTGTTGTGTTATCTTCAAAATAGTCCTAGAAACTTTATAAAAATGATAGATGGATTTATTTCATGATCGGTGTATTTTAAAATGATTTTATCGAGTTATAATTCTATTCTGAGCACAATCTTGTAAAACCCGTAATAAATCAACCGTACGCTCAAAAATTATTTTAAAAGTATGGTTGAAAAGATAATTTCGAGATTTTTATTCTAAAATTATTATTCTTTTCATTCCCATCTTTTTTGAGAGAGCTATTCATTATTTAGAATTCATTTTTGGATTGAGAATAAAAGAAAAGAGAAAAAGGAAAATCAAAGTATGATGCAATGACCATATTACCCTTGCCAATTCTATATATATATATATATATACTCTCTCCCCTCCCCTTTATTTTTCTTTCACCCGGCTCTACTCTGTCTCTTCTCTCACTTTCTCTCATCTCTCTCTTTTCTCTCTCACTCTCGAAGTCTCTCTCTCTCTCTCTCTCTTTTCCTCTCAGTACAACTCTCTTTCTCCATTGATCTCTATGAATTCCTCCATAAAACTTCATTTCTAATTCATATGTGAGCCCTAAATCATGTGCATGTGAGTGTAGGTTCTTGCATGCATGTGTGTGTGTGTATGTTCGGATTCGGTGATGAACCGAAGGCCGAATTTTTGGCTTCTTTTGAATGATCAACTTGAATTTCTATAATTTCAATGGTGATTGTGTATTTCATGTGTTATTTGTTATGTTTTTGAGGTGAAAATTGGAGGTTCAAGGTTGGAAACCCCCGAATGGGGGCACCACAGTGAAACCACCGCCACCGGTGATGAACTCCGGTGAACCGGTGGTGTGTAATGATGTATAAACTGAACTCTAGATTCTTAAAACTTGATTTTCAAAAGTTGCATGTGATATTTCTTTTAAAACCAAATGGTTCTTGATTTTTTTTAAAAGGATTAAGTTGAATTTTTGTTGATAAGAATGGTTTGTTGTTGATTGATTTTAGAAATTAGATTGAGATATGGTTTAAAGATTTAAAATGATGCATGCATGTAGTATCTTGATAATAATGGTAGTTGTCACTAGAGATCATGATGTAGTTAGTTAGATTGATGGAATAAATATCAAATTGATGTTTGCATGCGATGTTTTTGGGGAAATTCGTGTTCAGTTTCGAGCACATAAACGCAACGGAAACAGTAATTAAAAACGTATAAAAATCAGAATTTTCGAAATCCACCTCAGGATCCATGCGAAAAACATATATTTAATTCGTAGATTAGATTGTTTACCTTATGAAGCTTTACCAATTGGTTGACTAATGGAGATCCAAAACTTGTTCAATCACCACGCATCCCGCTCTCGCGATCTACGCTCTATCGGTATCCACACGAATGCTTGAACTCAAGGATTGGATGTGTACTAGCACAAGCCCGTTTCTTCTTGCTCTCTCCATTTTCTCTCTTGGTGGCTAGGATTTTAGTAAAAGTCTTTTTGCACCCCAAAAAAATTAGCTACACAAGAGATATTATATAGAGAGTAAAAAAACGAATTATAACTCTTAACTAATTAGGAGTTATTATTAATTCAAAATTCCTATTTGTATTATAATTAAGTCTCACTTAATTATTTAACAAATAAATTTCATAATTAATATTAGTAAATTTGAATATCATTATTTATCTAATTAATTAAGTCAAACTTAATCAATATTATAAATAATTCAAATCACTTAGTTTAATTTAAATCCAATTTAAATTAAATAATCCTTCAAGCATTATTTGTGTGTGACCCTATAGGTTATTATTACGTTGACAACGAATTTTAAATCTAATTTAAAATCTTAAACAATGAGCGGCATCTAGTAATACATCATTGCCACCCAAGTAATAATAATTGAATCGATGATCGATTAAACCTTTTGTGAATAATGTACAATGTAATATAATCCCTTTAACCAAATATTATAGATTAAACTAGAGGCATGTAATGTGTCATCATCATCATAGTTTAATCCAAGTTTTCTTGATCAATGAGTAGACTATCATATCAAATCAACATTTGAGCGTGGCCACACGTTTCATAATCTAATGATTTAGGGGGCAATTATCTTTTGAGATCACTATCCTATAAGACATTAAAATATATCCTTTCTTTGTCTCTTGCATCATAAAATGATGTAATACTTTATCAATGTATGTACTCCGACTAGGTCGATTAATCTTTTCAATCTATCTCTATAGATCTTGATCCCTAATATATAGGTGGCACCGCCTAAGTCTTTCATCGAGAAATTATTTCTCAACCAAGTCTTAACAGCCTGTAGAGAAGGTATGCATTTCATATCTGTTATATGTCATCTACATATAATACTAGAAATGTCACATGGCTCTCACTAACCTTCTTGCAAACACATGGTTCATCTTTGTTTTGAATAAAGTCAAACTCTTTGACCATTTTATCAAAATGAATATTCATTCTCCTTGAGGCTTGCTTCAATCTATAAATAGATAAAAGCAACTTACAAACTATCTTAGAAAACTTTGTATCGACAAAACCCTCAGGTTGTATCATATATACATCCTCTTCAAGGCTCCCATATAAGAAAGCAGTTTTGACATCCATTTGCCAAATCTCATAGTCAAAGTAAGCAACTATTGCTAACAAAATCCTGATGGACTTGACCATAGTAACCGGTGAAAAAGTCTCATCATAGTCTATACCATGAATTTATTTGAAACTTTTTGCCACTAGTCGCGTCTTATAGGTCTGTACTTTACCATCCATGTCAGTTTTCTTCTTGAAAACCCACTTGCACCCTATAGGTTTTACCCCTTCGAGTGGATCAACTAAAGTCAATACTTTATTTTGATATATGGATTCCATCTCGGATTTCATGGCCTCTAGCCATCTCTCGGAGTCTAAACTGTTCATAGCATCTTGGTAGGTGAGAAGATTATCATTATCCGTAAGCATCACATCACCATTTTGAGTCAAAAGAAATTCATAACTTCTCCCGGGCTCATGGTGAATCCTACTAGATTTACGAATAACCTGTGTTTCTTGGACATGATTACTTTCAACATTTTGATGTACATCCTGATCTTATTCCAACTCTGGTTCAATGTTATCATGTGGTTCTCGATCTTCATCGAGATGTATTATCCTCCCACTGATTTTCTTAGAAAGTAGTTCTCCCTCAAGAAATACAGCGGCCCGAGCAACAAACACTTTGTTCTCGAAAGGATTATAAAACTATACCCTAGTCTCACTTGGATATCCCACAAAATAACATATATCTAATTTTGGTCCAAGCTTGACAGAGGCTAAATGTTTTACAAACGCTTCATGTCCCCAAATTTTCATAAATGACATGTTATGACATTCATCACTCTTATCTCATACGAAGTATTTTGAACTGCTTTAGTTGGAACTTGGTTAAGTGTATATGTAGCCGATCCTAGAGCATAACCCTAGAAACTGAATGGAAGATCTGCTTGACTCATCATCGATCGCACTATGTCCAACAAGGTACGATTTTTCCTCTCAGAATCTCTATTCCATTGAGGTATTCCAGAAGGAGTAAGTTATGAAACACTATCACACTCCTTCAAGAAACTCTTGAAATTGAGGTTTAAGTATTCTCCTCCATGATCTGATTGTAAAACTTTTATACTTTTCCCTTGTTTTCTTTTCTACTTCGGCCTTATATTCTTTGAACATTTCAAAAGAATCGGATTTGTTCTTCATAAGAACCACATATCCATATCTACTGAAATCATCAGTAAATGTTATGAACTAGTATAAGCCCCATTGCCATCATACGCATTCGACCACATACATCATTATGTATAAGTCATAATCGTTCGATGGCCCTTTCACCTGATTAGGTAAAAGAAGCTTTGGTCATTTTGCCAATAAGATAAAGTTCGCATCTTCCGTATGATTCAAAATCAAATTATCCAAGTATTCATCTATATGTAACTCAGAAATGCATTTCTCATTAATATGGCTTAACGACAATGCTAGTAGTAATGTTTGGTTTGAGTCAACTTAGAACATGTAAATTGTTAACTAATTGTGCAACATTATAAGTCTTATTATTGAAATAGAATAAACAACTATTGTTTATTTAATTAAAATAAAAACCTTTCTTGTCCTGACAAGAAATTGACTTAATGTATCCGCTAAAGGCAGGCACGTAATAATAATTTATCAATTTCTCAATCTCGCCTTATGGATAAAATTAGGTATCGAGTTCCTTCAACTAGAGCAACAACTTTTCCTCCAATTCTAACCCTATACCTGAAGCTTGACCATTTCTAGTCTTCTTCTTTAGATCTTACAAATAAGCTCGACAATTTAACTTCCATTCATCCAGTTTTTTCCACAGAAATGACAATCATCTCCTTTAGCAACGCCACTATTAGGCTTCAAAAGCCCTTTGGGATTGGACTTTGGTTGGCACCGAATAAGATCAAATCTTCACCTTGCCTGTCCACTTTCCTTTCCTATTTGCATTCCATGTGTACATCATCAATATAGATGTAATTCATGCATTTACCGTGTTATTTTCAGCAGTTCTAAACATGCTTAACAACTCAATGAATGTTCTGTTTATCTCATTCCTTTTATTCTTAACAAACTAAGAATATAAGTTGTTCAAAGATTGTTTGATCAAATCAAGCTGAGTCTCTAGACTATTCTTGAAACCCAAAATATCAAGGTACATATACCTATCATCTTTAGAACATGTGGTTCAACCGGATATCATTCTCCCATTAATGCAAAAATATGGTGCCTTATTATTGTCAAATCTTTTTGACAAGCCTATCCTACAAACATCCTTTGAAGGTGCTCAATCATATCATAAGCATCATTATGCTCTTGTTGCTTCTAAAGCCCAACACTCATAATTACAAGCATGAGACATGAAGCATCAGTTGCATAATCAATTTGCTTCTGGTAAGCTTTTTGTTCAGCACATGTTTTATTCTCAGCTAGAAGAAGTAAGGGAGAGGTTTGAGTGACATCCTTGAACCTGAGGACAATCCTCAAGTTCCCATGTCAATTGAGGAAATTATTTCATGTCATCTTGTCCTTCTCAAGGACTATTACATAGAGAAGTTATTTGTGTTATTTGTCATTTAATATCTACAATATTAAAGTGTATAAAATGATTTAGTCTATAGATGATCATTAAATTATGTTCAAGTAATTATTCATAATATTTTCATAATATATATCTCCCACTATTTTTTATCAAATCAATAGCCCTAACTATTAATTCGGAAAGAACATCTTTTATATCCTTTCTAGTGAGCCAAGATCCATATTTCACCATGCGTTAGGTCAGCTTCGGCTTTTCTCCTAAAACATGATTATTTAGGTAGATAACATTTGTCAATTATATCAACAACATAACTCTTGGATAGCTTGGTGGAACAACATTTGTTTATATTTATCTAATAAATCTTGCCAAACTATATGCCTCTAAGTTCACAATCCTATTGTGGTAACTTAGTTAAGTCAAACCCAATAGTCAAAAGTATCAATATACTTCAACACATCTCCCACGATAGATGGGAGTACTTCGCTTTGGCGAACCCACTCCTTATCGATCTAGGGTTAACGCATTAAACTTATTGGAAGGCATCCGATCAACTTAATATTAAATTTAGAGTTTTGTTATATTTTAAAACGATCATGATCCCATCATAAAGAGATTCCCAATTTTTCCTTGAATAAAATATTTCAAATTAATATTTGTCAATGATTTGATTTCTAGGTAGTGAGGGTGTCACAACGATCTCGCTTAAAACCCACAACCTTATAAGTTCGAAGAACTCGCTTTTGACAAAATCGCTCCATATCAGAAATAAAGAAAATTTTATATTTTATTCTGTGTTTCATAAACACGAGAATCTCATAACCGTTTATTCATTTTAAAATCTTGAATCGTTACATATTTTATCTTGTTTAGCAAGCATGGCATGGGTGTCGTATCTAATACATACATCCTTAATCTAATTAAACATGCATCTTTATAAACTACTCTACACATACATTCATCATATGCTTATATATATGTAAAGTGCAATAAATAAACGTGGTTGGTTATGGCTTCATCCTATATGATCTTTATTAAGCTAATGACAAAGATCTAGGTCAATCTAAGATGGAAAATAAATACAGGCTAACTATTACATGTCTTCTTTCTTATATTGCTTCCTTGGATGGCTTCCGTGTGGGATTACCCTTGATCTTCAAATCTTCATGTCTTCATGTACATTACAAGAATGAAATATGAAAACTAATCTAATGAACTTACAAAAATAACTCGAGTTACATTCATGATTTAACAATTACAAGATTAAACGACATGCAAGCCGTATTTGAAAAACCAAAACCATTTACCTAAGGTCATAAGCCACAACCATCCACCATGCTCAATTAACACAAAATAACATGTTAAAACACATAATCTGATCTTAAAATATCATACTCATCATTATCTAATCATAAAAACCAAATATTAAAAAAATCAGAAAATTCGAAATTAAATCTGATAACATTAAATCGCAGATTACAGGACCTAAACGACGTCAAATGCCTTAAAGATCAGCCGATCATAGCTTTAGCTATCTGTTACGTTCAGACGCTCGATTCCATATGAAATAGGGTATTCATTCGGCAAAATCGGACACTAGACAAAAATTTCAGCAAATCTGCTGCATCCGATTCAGAATCGTATCAAATACGATTATTATAATAAGAACAAACACAAAATATGTATATATCAGTATATATACAGATTATATAATCATCATATGATTATACAACTCTCATGAATATCATATATTCAAAAAATATATATATATATACACATATATAAACATAACAACATGTAAAACATACAAAATCGCATACATAACAGTCAGGGAATATTATATACATGTTATCATCATAAAACCAGTAAACACATAAATGAATTAAACACTTTTCGCAAGTAGCTCTGATGCCATTGTTGGGTGCACATAAACGCAATGGAAACAATAATTAAAAATGTAAAAAATCAGAATTTTTGAAACCCACCGCAGGATCCATGCGAAAAACATATATTTAATTCGTAGATCAGATTGTTTACCTTAAGAAGCTTTACCAATTGGTTGACTACTGGAGATCCAAAGCTTATTCAATCACCACGCATCCCGCTCTCGCGATCTACGCTCTATCGGTATCCACACGAATGCTTGAACTCAAGGATTGGATGTGTACTAGCACAAACTCGTTTCTTCTTGCTCTCTCCATTTTCTCTCTTGGTGACTAGGGTTTTAGTAAAAGTCTTTTTGCACCCCAAAAAAATCAGCCACACAAGAGATATTATATAAAGAGTAGAAAAATGAATTATAACTCTTAACTAATTAGGAGTTATTATTAATGTTAGGAATATATGTGCATTAGTTTGATGATATGTTTAACAAAACACTTAAGTAGAAATTTAGTGTCTGTAGCCTCAACGGATAAGACCACTTTGGCTATCCGTTGATGGTGTAGCTTTACTTAGAAATAAGTCTAGTATTGTAGCATATTTCAGTCTCTGTATTTAAAATTGTAATTCTTAGAAGTTGAGAGAAACTATGAGTCATGTTGACTACTAGATGATATGCAGATAGGAAGGCCAATTGTAAATATTTCATGCCTTGTAATTTTGTATAAATGAAGTGGTATCAACGGATGACTTAAAAGACCTTCAACGGATGAGAAGCTAAGCTTCAACGGATGTCTCTAAAGCTTCAACGGATAACATCCTTCAACGGATGAGAGCATCAACGGATGAAAGCTTCAACGGATAACATCCTTCAACGGATGAAGTCATCAACGGATGAAAGCTTCAACGGATGTTCTGCTAATCAGCCGTTGATAAGTGGTAGTTGTACCTACAAGCAGAGGCACGTGGGTTGACAGAGAAAACTGAGATGTGGTAGCCGAATTTCAGGATCAACAGAAAAAGCAGCCGTTCTTCTTTTGTACAAAGTTGCAATAGTCAACAAAGTACTTGAGTGAACAGGAAAAGAAGCAAGTGAAGAACTTATTTTACTATTGTAATTTTATATTGTTTTTCACTTGTACACTTGGTAATATATATGAACCAAGAAGAAGCTAGTAATTAGAGATATTTTTCCAGAGCTGTTAAGAAATATCTTGAGAGAAAATTCATCTAGTTTGTACTAGGATGCAGCTGTGATCAACATTGTTGAACACAGATTTTCTAATACACCATCTCTGGTGGAACAACAAATCCACCAGAAAAGTTTTTAAGGTCTGTTGTGTTCTTTACATTTGTGCTTGAATATATATCTGTCTGTATTAGCTTAAAGCAATTCACACACTTGTTCTTCTTGAACACACAACTTTATAAACTGCTCAAAACTTGAAAAAGTTTTGAGATTTACATTCAACCCCCCTTCTGTAAATCTCATTGTTAGTCTTCTAGGAATAACAATTGGTATCAGAGCAGGCTCTTGACACACAAAGAGTTTAAAGATCTTGGAATCTAACAAAGATGAGTAAGAAGGATATTGGAGTAAAGATCCCAGTTCTTGACAAAGACAGTTATCACCACTGGAAGGTGAAAATGCACCTTCATCTACTCTCCCAAGATGAAGGTTATGTCAACTGCATTGTGAATGGTCCTCACATTCCCCACAAAGTAGCCACAGTTGCTACGGCCACAATTGCTGTTGGTCAATCCATTCCAAAACCTAGAGCAGAATGGACAATGGAAGACACAGAAGAAGTCCACAAGGATAAGAAGGCTATGAACATTTTGTTTAATGGTCTTGACAAGGATATGTTTGATAATGTGATAAATTGTTCAACTGCCAAAGAGGTTTGGGACACAGTTCAGCTGCTGTGTGAAGGTACAGAACAAGTAAGAGAGAACAAAATGCAGCTTCTCATTCAACAGTATGAGCACTTTCATTTTGAAGAAAATGAATCTTTAAATGACACATTCAATAGATTCCAAAAACTGTTGAATGGACTGAAGCTGTATGGTAGAGTGTACCAGGTGAAGGATTCAAATCTTAAATTTTTGAGATCCTTACCAAAGGAATGGAAACCCATGACTGTTTCCTTAAGAAACTCTCAAGATTATAAGGACTTTACTCTTGAAAGATTATATGGAATCTTGAAGACTTATGAACTAGAGTTGGAACAGGATGAGGTATTGGAGAGGGGGAGAAAGAAAGGAGGTTCAGTTGCATTGGTAGCTGAAAATGAGAAAGAATGCAGAAAAGAAACTGTGAGATCTACATCAAGCTCCAAAGATGGTGTAAGAAATCCAGAATCAGACAAGGGTAAAGGGCAAGTTGCTGAAAATGAAGACAACTCCAGTCAAGATGACTCTGATGGTATTGATGAGCATCTTGCATTTCTGTCCAGGAGATTTGCAAAGATGAAGTTCAGGAAAAACACTAGAGCCACTAAACCCCATAAGAACATGGTGGACAAATCCAAGTTCAAGTGTTTTAATTGTGGTATGAGTGGACACTTTGCAAGTGAGTGCAGAAAGCCAACCTCTGAAAAGAAGAAGTTTGATCAAGTAGATTACAAAAAGAAATATTTTGATCTGCTCAAACAGAAGGAAAGGGCTTTCATTACTCAAGAAAGAGACTGGGCAGCTGATGGAGAAGAAGAGGATGAAGACATGGAATATGTTAACTTGGCTCTCATGGCTGATTCTGAGGAGAATGAAGTTAGTTCATCAAGCAACCAGGTAATTACTACTGATATAACACAGCTTACTAAAGAAGAGTGCAATGATGCTTTTAATGACATGTCTACTGAACTGTATCATTTGCGTGTATCTCTTAAATCTCTTGCTAAAGAAAATAGTAGGATTAAAGAGAACAATCTGTTTTTAAGTAATAGAAATGCTGTGTTAGAAGATAAGTTAATTGACCTAGAAAAGACTAAGCTGCATTGTGTATCTGTTGAAAATGAACTAGCTGAATCTATTAAGAAAGTAGAAATACTTTCCAATCAATTAGAGAAAGAGCAAGAGGTGATTAAAGCCTGGAAAACATCTAGGGATGTAAGTGCTCAAATTGCCAAAGTCCAAGGAATTGAATCATTCTGTGAAACTGCCTGGGATAAAAATAAAAAGAAACTGGAATTAATTGATGGACTGTCAACGGATGTGGAATCAACGGATGATGAAAGTTATCCGTTGAAGGAAGAAAAGGAACATCCGTTGAAGGTTCCTCAATTAAAACAGGCAGATGTTTCTAAAAGAGAAAATCTAAAGAAACTCAACAAAAAGTTTGGTTCAACTTCAAAGAACTTTGTCAAAGAAGGAGCAAGCACATCCAAAGATGTCAGAAAGGTGAATGTAGGGCACATGACCTTAGAACAGTTAAACAATAGGCTCAAGATGGTTGAGGATAAAAAGGAATCCAAAAGGAAATCCAACAGAAATGGGAAGGTAGGAGTTAACAAACATAACAATTACACACCTGACAAGTATGCTCCTAGAAAAAGCTGTGTGCATTGTAATAGTGTTAATCATCTATCTGCTAACTGTAAATCTATTAAGAAATCTCCCATAACTGTACCCTCTTCCATGCCTAACATGTCTGTATCACCTCTACATGCTCTGCCTGTTATGTCTCAACAAAATCCTTATGCACATTTTGCAAACATGCCATATTTTAACAATTCTTATCTTGCTGCATTCAGTATGCCTCAATTGCCATACAATATGCCAATGTGGAATAACATGTATGCACAATCCATGCCTAATAATACTATAAATGTGCTGGATAATGTTGTGACTAACCCTACACCTCAACCAACCACATCTAAGACCAAGGTTGACTCAAACTCACCTAAGTCTAAAGATGCAGGAGGAATGAAGTCTAGGAGAAAGGCTAACAAGAATGGACCCAAGGAAACTTGGGTACCAAAATCAAATTGATTGATTTTGTGGTGTGCAGGAAAATAGAAGAAATCTATGGTACTTGGACAGTGGCTGTTCAAGACACATGACTGGAGATTTCTCCCTGCTCACAGAGTTTAAAGAGAGAGCTGGCCCCAGCATAACCTTTGGAGATGACAGCAAAGGGTTTACTATGGGATATGGCTTGATTTCAACAAGGAATGTCATCATTGAAGAAGTTGCATTAGTTGATGGTCTCAAGCACAACTTACTGAGTATCAGTCAACTATGTGATAGAGGGAATACAGTTTCCTTCAATTCTGAAGCCTGTGTTGTCACTAGTAAGAAAGACAACAAAGTGGTTCTAACTGGAGTTAGAAAAGGAAATGTGTACTTAGCTGACTTCAACTCTACAGATGCAGAATCTATTACTTGTCTTTTCAGCAAAGCAAGTTCAGTTGAGAGTTGGCTATGGCACAAGAAGCTATCCCATTTGAATTTCAAGACAATGAATGAACTAGTCAAAAAGGACTTAGTAAGAGGAATTCCTCTTGTTGAATTCTCAAGGGATGGTCTGTGTGATGCTTGTCAGAAAGGCAAACAAAGGAAAGCATCATTTCAGAAGAAGCTTGAAACAACAATTGATGAACCATTACAGCTGCTACATATGGATTTGTTTGGACCAGTCAATGTATTGTCAATAGCAAGAAAAAGATATTGCCTAGTGATTGTAGATGATTTCTCAAAGTTCTCATGGGTCTATTTTCTTGGATCAAAGGATGAGGCAAGTGAAATCATTATCAATCACATCAGGCAAGTCAATAATCATCCTGACTTGAAAGTAAGAAACATCAGGAGTGACAATGGAACTGAGTTCAAGAATTTGACATTAAGGCTGTTCTGTGAAGAAAATGGAATCATGCATGAGTTCTCAGCTCCAAGAACACCTCAGCAAAATGGGGTAGTTGAAAGAAAGAACAGATCTTTAATTGAGGCTGCCAGAACAATGCTTGAAGAATCAAAGTTACCAACATATTTTTGGGCTGAAGCTGTTAATTGTGCCTGTTTCACTCAAAATATTTCTCTGATCAATCAAGCTAAAGGCATGACTCCTTATCAGTTGTTCAAGAAAAGAAAACCAACTCTAAACTTTCTTCATGTCTTTGGATGTAAATGTTTTATACTAAGGAATCAATCTGACCATAAAGGGAAGTTTGATGCAAAGGCTGATGAAGGAATATTTGTTGGTTATTCAGCTGGAAAATCTTATAGGGTCTACAATCTAAGAACCAACATTGTTATGGAATCTGTGCATGTTGTGTTTGATGATAAAAAGATTGATGGACTAACAGATGAGGAACATTATGAGAGACTCAAATTTGACAATATTGAAATATATTGTGATGATAGTGAAGAAGAGATTGATGGAGACGACACTTCAAAAGGAATACAAAATTTGCTCCTGGATAATGCACAAAATTCAGCATCCGTTGAAAGACATTGTGCATCATCCGTTGAAGTACTTAATGAAGCATCCGTTGATCATAGCTCATCAACTGATAATCAATTTACATCATTAATTGATGGAACTCCAAGTTCCCTGCAAAGGACCAACAACTCAGGGGGAGTTTCAACTAATCAAAACTCTATCTCACATCATGACAATACTGAGATCACCTCATCTAGAGCTCATCTTCCACCTCAAAGGAAATGGACCAAGAATCATCCCTTTGAACTGATCATTGGTGATGCATCATCTAAAGTGCAAACAAGAAGAGCTACTCAAGATGAATGTCTGTATAGTAGTTTTCTATCTCAGGAGGAACCTAAGAAAGTGGAAGAAGCCTTATTGGATCCAGATTGGATATTAGCTATGCAGGAAGAGCTAAACCAATTTGAGAGAAACCAAGTTTGGAAGCTGGTACCCAAACCAAAGAACAAGAGTCCTATTGATACAAAATGGGTATTCAGAAATAAGATGGATGAAAATGGCATTATCATAAGGAATAAAGCCAGATTGGTTGCTAAAGGCTATTCTCAGCAAGAGGGAATAGATTTTGATGAGACATATGCTCCTGTTGCAAGACTTGAAGCTATCAGAATCTTTCTAGCCTATGCAGCCCATGCCAATTTCAAAGTCTATCAAATGGATGTCAAGAGTGCATTTCTAAATGGGAAATTAGAGGAAGAAGTCTATGTAAGTCAACCTCCAGGATTTGAAGATCCAAATTTTCCAGACTATGTGTATTATCTGTTGAAAGCACTCTATGGACTGAAGCAAGCACCTAGAGCCTGGTATGAAACATTATCAAAATTTCTTTTGGAGAATCACTTCACTAGAGGTACTGTTGATAAAACTCTCTTCTTTAGAAATGTTAATGGCTCTAGTATACTTGTTCAAATTTATGTAGATGACATAATATTTGGTTCTAAAGATAATAATCTTTGTAAGAAGTTTGCTAAGCTAATGCAAAGTAATTATGAAATGAGCCTAATGGGAGAACTAACCTATTTTCTTGGTTTACAAATTAAACAAGTTAGTAATGGAATTTTCATTAGTCAAACTAAATATATTCATGATCTTTTAAAGAAGTTTGACTTAATGGAATGTTCATCTGCAAAAACTCCCATGGCCACTGCCACCAAACTTGAATTAAATAAGACTGAAAGGTCTGTGGACATTACAAGTTATAGAGGCATGGTTGGTTCACTTTTATATTTAACTGCTAGCAGACCAGATATAATGTTTGCTACATGTCTGTGTGCGAGATTTCAAGCTGATCCTAGGGAGTCTCACTTAATTGCTATCAAGAGAATTTTCAGATATCTCAAGGGTACACCAAATTTAGGAATTTGGTATCCTAGAGAATCTGGCTTTGATCTAATTGGTTATTCAGATGCAGACTATGCAGGTTGCAAAATAGACAGGAAAAGTACAACAGGCTCCTGTCAATTCCTGGGAAACAAGCTTGTATCATGGTTTAGCAAAAAGCAAAATTCAGTCTCTACTTCTACAGATGAGGCTGAATACATTGCTGCTGGAAGTTGCTGTTCTCAAATGTTATGGATGAGGAATCAACTCCTTGATTATGGACTTCATGTTGATAGAATACCTATCTTTTATGACAACACAAGTGCCATAGCCATAACAGAGAATCCTGTGCAGCACTCAAGGACCAAGCACATTGATATTAAGTACCACTTCATCAGGGAGCATGTCATGAATGGTACAGTAGAACTACATTTTGTTCCAAGTGAACAACAAATTGCTGACATATTTACCAAGCCACTTGATGAATCAACATTCACAAGATTGGTAAGTGAGCTAGGTATGCTTAATTACTCTTAAAATTCATGTCTTCTTTGCAATTTGATGTGGAGCCTGAAATATATTAGTTGCTAGAACAAATTTGACTTTTAACAAAGTTTATTCCATCAACGGATGTTCCCTATCCGTTGAAAGTCAAAATTGCTCTATCAACGGATATTCATTATCCGTTGAAAGACAAGTATATCTCTGGAACTTTTATCCGTCAACGGATAAAGCTGAAGTACCTTTCAACGGATGACAATTTACATTATCCGTTGAAATGTCACATCAGACGTTTGAGGTGTTTCACAGCCGTTGATTCTATTTTCTTAACCGTTGATACCATACATACATCTGTATGTATTGGTTTTAAAGGTAGTTATTAGAATACTTACAGTTTATTCTTAAACGGCTGAAATTCACTAACACCTATTTATTGATTAATCCTTTATTTATTTTTTTTCTTTGAAAGCATATAAGCCCTTCTGATTGTTCATTATTACTTTACGCTTTCTTAGAATTTCAAGCATTTACCATTTTCTCTCTGCAAAACCCTCAAGTTATTCTCTGCAATTTCTACTCACAACAATGGCACCAGTCGTGAAGATTATGTCTCAATCTGGGTTCATCTACGAGAAGAATAATTTCATAGCTCTGGTAGAGAAGAATGAAGCCCACTCAGATTATCACAAAATGATGGACTTCATCAAAAACTGTAAACTTAGCTATGCAATGCTGGAAGCCCCAACGATTTTCTGTGAAGTAGTTGAAGAGATTTGGACAACTGCTGAGTTCAACTCCATGGATATGACTATCTCCTTCACTCTCAAAGGTAAAAATCACTGTATTAACTGTGATGACTTACAAGCATGTTTTAAATTACCTGAGAACAATGCCATGACACCACACACTGATAGTGATGTATCCAGCATGTTAGATTCCATAGGTTACTCTCTTAACTCTGCTAATTTAGGGGGTATTAGACGAAAAGGCCTTAGGAAAGAATGGAGTTTTCTTGGGGATGCCTTCATAAAGGTTTTCTCTGGGAAAATTAGTAATTTTGATGCCATAACTTCATCTCTTGTTAACATGTTCTATATGCTTGTTTCTGATAGGTACTTTAACTTTAGCAACTATGTGATGCTAGAATTAGGTACTAGATTAGGTAACAAAGCTAATAGACCTAATAACATCTATTATGCTAGATTCTTTATGTTATTGGCTAACCATGTTGCTGAAGGTTTAGTCATAATCAATGAGAATAATAAACTCAAGTGCTGGGCACAAGAGAAAAGAGTTCTTGCAGACTTGAAGAGAATGGATCTTAACAGCAGTGTGCAATTGGTATATTTACCAATCATGAATGCACCCCAGGTAGGTGAGGTAATTGCTTCTACAACTCCTACTTCTTCCAACCCCTCTATTTCTTTATCTTCTAGTGTGGCCATGAAATCTGTGTCAATGCCCCAACAGATTTCTACCAAGGTCACCAAATCCAAACTTTCAAAATCCAAGACAAAGAAAACCACCTCTGTTGTTTCTCAAAAGACAACAGTTGTAACAACAACCATTAACCCTGAGGGAAGTGATCAGGGTGTGAGTGGTGAGGGGAGGGGTGAACATCAAAGAAACCCCCAGGATAAGGAAGGAGAGTTGAGTGCTTCCCAAGCTAGCCAAGCCCCAGTTTCTCAAAAAGCTGTGGTGGTTGAAAAGGTCTCTAGCACATCCCTAGTAGCATCCTCCCAAAAGGATGTTACTATTGAAAAGAGTTCCCATCCAGGAACACAGAACAAAAGAGGGAGGGACACTAAAGCCAAACACTCACCTACAAAAGCCTTTATTAGAAGAAAGAAGGCTAGAACCCAATCTTCTACACAGGGTGCACACACTGCACAGATACATCCATCTGTCTCTGTGCCTTCTCAAACTCAGTTTGATGTGACTCCAATAAATGTGGAGTCACAGCCCCATTCTCTCACAATAACTACACATCAATCACCAAATACTTCTTCACCATCTCTGGATGTGGATATGCTATTCCCATCAATTCCTGATTCTCCCTCTTTACAACTCAGGGAGGAGCCCCACTCAAATACAGGTGATCATCATCTTTTAGATGATTTGTTGGATCACCCGCAAATTCTTTCAGATATAATTGAAGGATCTGTATCAACACATATCAAATCAATCTATACAGATTCAACAGTTATATCACTTTCAATTTCATCTTCTTTTCCTTCTTCAATGGATATCACTCATCCGTTGACAAGTGGTTGCTCTTCAACGGATAAGCTTAACAGCAGTTATCCGTTGATAACAACAGTTTCAACTTCAACGGATATTTCACATCCGTTGATAGTCTCTACACAAATAACTGAAATGATTCCAAGTGTAGAAGACATGAATACTGTGCAATCACTTTTAGGATTGAGGGCAGGGAGTGAAAATTTGAGTGAGAGGCTGGGTTGCTCCCAGGCAAAAGGAGAGATTGAGAGCACAAAAATGCATGCTATTTCTTCCAGCATGGCAAAAGTCAGTGAGTGGAGTACCACCTTAGAAGGTGAAGGTGAGGGAGTGAGATGTGTGAGCCAGGGGGAGCCCCTGATGCAAGAACATAGAGAAAAAGAGAGAAAAGCAGGTACAGTTGATACAAGGGTGGAACCAGCCATTGCTCATGAGTCAATGATTGTGGATGATGCTGAAAAGGAAAGACAATTTCAGCAACATTACAAAGCTGTAATTGATAACATTTCCTTGGATGCTGACACTTTTACTCATCCTGTGACAGCCTATCAACTGTTGGCTGCTCAGGGCAATGAGGAGGCAGAGAGGACACTACATCTAGTGCACTCAACAGAATCTCTTCAAAGGGATAAAGCTGCTATTAACAGGATGCCTTCTACAGCTGGTGAGCCATCTGAGGAATTTGGAGTAAATTCTGATGATGATGACTCTATTTCTTCTGATGGAAGCATGAACATAGGGGGAGATGAAGACCCTAGTTCCATTCCTAATCTACCTGAATGGGCCCTGACTAAGGAGCATAGAACAGGTGAATTCAATGTCCACCTGGTCAAACAAATCATCACTATTCAACAGGCCATTCAGAACACTTCAAATGCAAATATCAAGGCTATCCTCCAAGCTCACCTGGACTCACTGCATCTCATGAAGTTGCAGAAAGTAAAGCAAGATATGAGTCTAAATGATCTCAGGAAAGATATTGCTGACTTGAAATCCTTCACTTCAGAAAAATTGGATTCAGTCATGCCCTATGGTACTTTGCAGGACTTGGTTTCGAGATTGAAAAAGGAATCAGTTACTGAACAAAGGCTGGCCAAGTTGGAAGACAGAGTTCAAGGAATTGAAGATTCTGTGGCCACCCTTCTTCTCAACCAACAATCTCAAACCAATCTCCTAATGCAGCTGGCAAAAGCACAAGGCTTGACCCCTCTCCTTGATGATAACAAAAAGGGGGAGAATAAAAGGGAAGGGGAAGGAGAGCCCTCTACAAAGATTCAGATATCTAAAGTGCTAGTTCCTGCCATCACTACCTCTCCAATCATTCAAATCAAGGGAAAATCTGATGGAATTGATTTGATTCAGCTAGCAGCAGCTGAAATACAAATGAAAGAACAATGGAGGAGAATTGATGAAAGGTTGCAATTGGTGTTTGGTTCTACACAAAATAAATCAACATCTGTGAAATTTAGCACAAAGATTGAACCAATCAACATGGAGCTCATGCCAGTAGGGAGTCTTAAGGATGGAGAAGCTTCTTCCAAAAAGCTACAAGCTATAATCCTCAAGCCCAATGAAAGATCCAATAAGGACTCAACAAAGAATCCTTTAAAAGAAGTGGACTTTCCTCCTTCAAAAGATGATGAGAACAAGATCTTAGGCAGGAGTATTGCCTATCTCAAAAAGTCCATGGATGAGGCTGTAAGGAGAAATAGAGCTATTATCATTAGAGAGGGAAAGAGCATATGTGTGATGCAAGGACATCCCAAATTCTCAATAGCTAAGAAAGAAGAAGCCAAGCAATTAAAGGCTGACAAAAGAGCACAAGCAAAGCTTGAAAAACAGCTAAAGTCAAGCCAAGTTAAAGAAATGAAAGGAATTGAAGTCAGGGGTGAAGAAAAGATTGCTAACTTAGATGAGGTTCTTGGGAGCATATTTGGTGAAAATATGGAGGAAAGAGAGGAATGGCAGAAGGGAAACAGAAGAAAGGCCAAGGCACACAGAAGGAGTGAAGATAACCCTGAAGATACCAAATCTATATCTAAACCACTACCTTCCATACCTGAACCTTTTGTTACTGATCCCTCTATAAATATCCATGGTGAACCAATCATTCCAAAAGAGGAACCTATTGATTGGGACAACATCACATTGCCTACCTTTCTAACCACTCTTCCACCACCAAAGAAACAGAAAAGAAAACCAAAATCTACACCTCCCACAACCTCTAAGAAATTCACTCAAAAACAAAAACCTAAGCCTAAGTCACCCATTTCTAAAGATGATTATGTTCACATTTGTGACATAAAAGAAATTTCAGACATTGAACTCTATCTGGATGAGCTGGAGGATGTAAGGGGAATAGCTGCCTACAGACAGTTACCAGAAAGATTAGTGTTCAGATATAAAGGAGCTGGGGAAAGAACATGGCCTCTCCACAGGATTCTAAATGAAGGCTACTCTACCTTGATCAGAGTCTTTTCAGCCATCAAAAAGGATTCTGGCTTTACCAGAACAGCCAAGACTGAAATTCTCAACAAGATTGCCAACATAAGGAAGACTTGGAGGGAACCAAATGCTTTGCCCAGAACCTTACTCATACAAGAAAGGGGAACTAAAATTCACAAATCACCTCATTGGTTGATGGAATTTAGAGATGACAAAGGAGTCAGAAGATTTTTCAGACTTGAAGACCAACTCAAGATTGCCAGCAATGAAACTCTCAAGGAAATGCAATCTAAGTTGGATATCAGTGATGAAGATGAAGCTGAATTCTTCAGAAAACTCCAACTCCAAATTGAGGGAAATGACAAAGGGCTAGGAAAGAAAACCAGGGAACAAAGAAGAAAATGATGATTTGCTCAGGCTAGAGGAGCACCCTTGGAAATACTGTAAATCTTCAATTACCTCCTAGTACATACACTTTTGCAGCACTTTTTATATTTCTACTTAGTTTCAATTCAAATATTTGTTAAGTGTTTTGTTATCATCAAGTTAACCCTGAATTTATGCCTACAGTTCTTATAGACATAAATAGGGGGAGATTGTTAGGAATATATG
Organism: Apium graveolens; assembly: GCF_009905375.1. Taxonomy (NCBI): domain Eukaryota; kingdom Viridiplantae; phylum Streptophyta; class Magnoliopsida; order Apiales; family Apiaceae; genus Apium; species Apium graveolens. The sequence continues at coordinate 130,920,315 of NC_133656.1, forward strand.
TGCATTAGTTTGATGATATGTTTAACAAAACACTTAAGTAGAAATTTAGTGTCTGTAGCCTCAACGGATAAGACCACTTTGGCTATCCGTTGATGGTGTAGCTTTACTTAGAAATAAGTCTAGTATTGTAGCATATTTCAGTCTCTGTATTTAAAATTGTAATTCTTAGAAGTTGAGAGAAACTATGAGTCATGTTGACTACTAGATGATATGCAGATAGGAAGGCCAATTGTAAATATTTCATGCCTTGTAATTTTGTATAAATGAAGTGGTATCAACGGATGACTTAAAAGACCTTCAACGGATGAGAAGCTAAGCTTCAACGGATGTCTCTAAAGCTTCAACGGATAACATCCTTCAACGGATGAGAGCATCAACGGATGAAAGCTTCAACGGATAACATCCTTCAACGGATGAAGTCATCAACGGATGAAAGCTTCAACGGATGTTCTGCTAATCAGCCGTTGATAAGTGGTAGTTGTACCTACAAGCAGAGGCACGTGGGTTGACAGAGAAAACTGAGATGTGGTAGCCGAATTTCAGGATCAACAGAAAAAGCAGCCGTTCTTCTTTTGTACAAAGTTGCAATAGTCAACAAAGTACTTGAGTGAACAGGAAAAGAAGCAAGTGAAGAACTTATTTTACTATTGTAATTTTATATTGTTTTTCACTTGTACACTTGGTAATATATATGAACCAAGAAGAAGCTAGTAATTAGAGAGATTTTTCCAGAGCTGTTAAGAAATATCTTGAGAGAAAATTCATCTAGTTTGTACTAGGATGCAGCTGTGATCAACATTGTTGAACACAGATTTTCTAATACACCATCTCTGGTGGAACAACAAATCCACCAGAAAAGTTTTTAAGGTCTGTTGTGTTCTTTACATTTGTGCTTGAATATATATCTGTCTGTATTAGCTTAAAGCAATTCACACACTTGTTCTTCTTGAACACACAACTTTATAAACTGCTCAAAACTTGAAAAAGTTTTGAGATTTACATTCAACCCCCCTTCTGTAAATCTCATTGTTAGTCTTCTAGGAATAACAATTAATTCAAAATTTCTATTTGTATTATAATTAAGTCTCACTTAATTATTTAACAAATAAATTTCATAATTAATATTAGTAAATTTGAAAATCATTATCTATCTAATTAATTAAGTCAAACTTAATTAATATTATAAATAATTCAAATTACTTTAATTTAATTTAAATCCAATTTAAATTAAATAATCATTCAAGCATTCTTTGTGTGTTACCCTATAGGTTATTATTACGGTTACAACGAATTTTAAATCTAATTTAAAATCGTAAACAATGAGCGGCATCTAGTAATACATCATTGCTACCCAAGTAATAATAATTGAATCGATGATCGATTAAACCTTTTGTGAATAATGTATAATATAATATAATCCCTTTAACCAAATATTATAGATTAAACTAGAGGCATGTAATGTGTCATCCTCATCATAGTTTAATCCAAGTTTCCTTGATCAATAAGTAGACTATCATATCAAATCAACATTTGAGCGTGGCCACGCATTTAATAGTCTAGCTCACACAAGAGGCCAATAATATCACTCTTAAAATAGGAGGGTTAAATCCCGTCTAGATCATTCATATTTCTCATACGATTCATAATATACCCAATGTGGCGCCTTCCAAACCCGGGTCAGAAGTTTGTGGTCCACACACACACACCTTATTTATAACCTACTTATAAAAATAATAAAGATAATAATAATAATAATATGCAGTAACCTTACTTACCAAATATCACGGACCGCAACAGGTTAAAGTATACACACAAGCCAAACACACCTACTTATATTACAAACGTTCAAATCCCAACTATTCAAACTCAGGACTGAGTATCAAACATTATTACAAACTTTTACAAACTCAAATTATCCCAAAAGAAGCCTATTAGCTTAACTCGATCAACCTGAACCCCTAGCTCTCGCGTTGGACTGGGAATCTTCGCTACCAACTGGTTCCTTCTTAACAGGAAAAGAACATAAACAACATCGCACAAATGAGTTAACTAGCTCAGCAAGTCACAATGACAAAACTGAGAATAATGATCATCAAATAAAAAGGGTTATGATATCGAGTGCACAATGAATTATGATTTAGAATTGGATATTATATTTTCATTTTAAAAACCAAGGTTAGGTTGCTGATCAGTCACGCACTAACCCCGAGCAAAGCACACAGCACTGCTCTAACTACTGGATCCAAGGCACAAATTGGCCTAACTTGACCATTATATGGTCTGACCACGAATCTGGTCCACAATTTTATAAAAACAATCCAATTCTAACATAATAACAGAATAAACAGTAATAAGCAATAAACCGAATCATTAACAATATTGGACGTTCAATAATGAAATGGTTTCAATCTGCATAAGGATCAATATGGCATTTTCAAAGCTTGGATATTAGGTAATGAAAGAATTGGATAACAAAGGAATCAATGTTTCAGGGTTACCAGGAATTGGTCTTTCAAATCATAAGGTACAATGGTTTGAGTATATAAGTAATTCGGTTCAGTGTTTGGTATTTAGTTTGTATGTATTTGTGGAGTAGTATCGTATATATGTGGTTCATATTTAGGTATACAACAATTAATGGTTTAGAACGAATAAAGTTTACGGCTCAAGATCAATAACTGGAATCAGGGTTTTGGGTTCAGTGCCTCAAATCACTTGCAATATAGAACATGACTATCAATCCACTACAATATATCTTAAGAAAGTTCAGAACACTTGCCTGGTACTAGCTTGCTATACTGCACTCACTTTCAATCACAATTGTCTTACTCCTCGACTATCTGTTTCCCTTTCCTATGTCTTGCCTCTTCTGCTCATATATCACAAGCATCTATCAATATTTAAATCATACGATTCTATTCGATATTTACTTCTATCTACCCTTCGTTTTACCCAAATCCGATTAACGGATTGAAAGTTATACTATAAACAAGTAAAAATCGAATATATAGACCGATAGTTAACCAACAAGTTACATATATCACATACCACGTCAAATAATCAATGATATATCATTTATAAAGAAGTCTCGGGTCATAAACAGGCTTTCGGGTATTTAAAATGATTTTTAAAATATTTTTCGGAATTAAAACGGGGCGTTGGATCAATTTCAGAGTAATAAACAGGGTTCGGTTGGCCAAATCTGGCTTCAAAACAATTTTACAATATTTATCGAGCCTTGAAATTAATTTAAAATAATATTTTAAAGCTCGAAACTATTTTTCAGAATTTTTAAATCATTTTTAAATAATTAAATCTAATTAAATAATTAATTAAAATCAATTAATAATTAATTAAATCAATTAATCAATTAATTTTCGAATTAATTGACCAATTATTCAATTAAAAATTAACTGAAATTAATTAACTAATTAATTCAGATTTATTTTTGAACTAAAAATAATTTTTGGAATTAAAATAATAATTTTTAGAATTTTCAGAAATTAAAATTGAATTTTCATAATTAAAATAAATAGAAAATATAATTTTTGAATATTTTTAAAACAGGAATCCTAAATTTGCAAACTCTTGAAAGTTCAGGAACTGAACTTCATCGTCCCCAACAATTGAGGTACTAAACTATAATTTTACAGTTCCAGTCGCCGGAAAACACAGGGGTGGCCGGAGAACACGATTCCTGCACCATCACCTTACCATCTGCTCCAGATATACTCTACACAACACCAAGAACCTATTCATGCAATCAAAACACATCAATCATCCCTGTCCTGGCCGGAAAATGGCCAAGAACATCGCCGGTTTCCGGCGAAACATCGAAAACATCAAAACACAACTCCCTTCGATTCAGACATCCTCTGTTAACGAGCTATATATCAATCGATTACAAATTTCATAAGGAACACAACCCACTATAAATCAATAGCTAATAACCCATAAATCAAAAAGCCCCAAATTTCAATTGAAAACATTCATACGGGTTATAACCCCTAATTTTAAAATTCGAAGATTAAACTCAATTTTGAACATGTTATTGAACTCCAAATCAGACATATGACATATGAAAATTATCTGGAAAACAAGCTCTACAACATGCAATCATCAAGTCATTCAAACAATCATCCGTACAAAAATTCATATTTTTAATAAAAATAATTTGAAAATAAACAAATTTCGAGAAAATAAACCTTGATTTCTGCAAGTATAGGGTTCACAGAATCTGATAGTACACCTCAAGACCTTCATTTTGAGTACTCGAGCTTTCCAAACGGACTCCGGTAACACCTCCGATTGTTGGTTTGATTCTCAGAAAAGTTTATGAATATAAGTATTTTCTCTGGAAAATTTTATAATTACTGACTGCAAATGATTTTTGATACGGAATAAAATACAGTAAAGGCTATTTATAATTACGAAAAATTAGTACCCTTTTGGATCATTCCGGATATAAAATGGTATGTTTATTTATAAAAACTGATCCAAACGGTACCGGTTTTCGGGATAATTATCCAAATCAATACAATTTGTACCGCGGTCTTGGTCTCAGCGCCTGGTTACACGTATTACAAGGTGATAATTGTGATAGTTTAATAAAAAGATCCCGTTTATCGAAAATACGAGTTTTATTGATTTACCGAAACGAATAATGTATCGAAAATGTTGCGCCGGGACCCGCGCAAGACAAACCGTACGCCGGATCGAAAAAGTCGAAACATGGAAAATGTTCGGAATATTGCAATTAGGTTAGGAAGAAGTTCTCGGAAGAGTTTCGGGTTATAAAAACGTAAAAACGGATGACGTCGGTTGGTTCCCGTTTGCATAAAATAGTTTTTAAATACTCGAAAAAAGATTTTATATAATTCATATAATTCCTATAAAATCATAAATCATCATAAAAATAATTAGGAAGATATGACAATTATCTATATTTTATTTTGGACATATAAAAATTAAAATACTCAATTAATATTATTTTTAAACATCTAAACACATTTAACACTTAACAAATAATTCACAGAATAAATACTGAACACATAAAATAATTATTTATTAGCAAAAATAATTACACGATATATCCCGGATATTACACCCAATGTCCACTTTTATCATTACCCGGTCAAGGATAACTTTTAATGAAATCAATGTATATTAATTTTCGTATATAAATATAATGACTTCAGGTCTAAGGACCATTACATCATTATCACTTTGATAATTACTTATGACACAACAAATATGTTAAATATCACATTGGGTCTGTCCAGCACCATGTACATATACATCTTCCTGTGTTTTTGACTTTAGTGTCACTATACCTATGATCAATGAGATGTGATCATCAGTCAACAAACACACCAGTCTTAATACATTATTATTGTCCCTTAATAATAATACTCGACTAGGGACCTTTAGGAATATTGATATTATTCTCATAATCTCATTTCTAAGTCACGTACTTAGAGATATATAATTTCATACCATATTCAAAGGACATTTATTAATCTAACATTTATATCACAGTAAATTAAGAATTAATAAATTATAAAGAGAATAATCGATAGAACATAAATAATAATAATCCTAATGTCTTAAACTAAAATATCATAGTGTTATCTTTAGGGCACAAACACTAACAATTCGGACAGTATAATTTGAGTTTATATGATTTATGTGCTCAAGGTGTTGCTCATATGTTTCCATGAGTTATAATGTTGAATTGAGGTTAAAATTGAATAAATAGTGGATGCATGTTAAGGAATGATGTTGTATTTGGTAAAATTAAGATTTAAAAGAATCATTTGATTTCTTGCTTGTGTTTTGTGATAAAGCCGAATAAGTCATAGTTGTAAAAGGGTTTATCTCTAATAAAAGTGGTTGATTTGATCATAGGGATTCACTAATTGAATGCATGTAAGATTACTAAGAATTATTTGGTTTATTTGGTGGTTTTGGTTCGAATTAAATGGAATAAATGGAAGGATTGAGTCGTCTTGACATGAGATTGTATGATTGTTAATACAACTCGAGTATAGAGTTTGAATATAAGGATTATATGCTATGTGTCGTAATTGCGTCACAATATGTGATTCGATGACTATTTGGTTAAAGTATACGAGTTATGGTATAAATGTGCTTTGTGTTTATGATTGAGTATATGTACTCTTAGGGTATTGTGATAAAGGGAAATTGTTAAGCGTTCCGGGAACGTCGAATGGGAATCTAATTAGAGTTTTGATTTTTGTATTATAGATTCGGAGCGTGAGGGCATTCAGGCTAGGAAAGGGAAAGGTGTATTAGGTGGCAGTAGTTCAACCCTTGTGAAACAGGAAAGCGAATTCAGGAAAGTAACTCTGCCTACTTGTAAAAGTTGTGTATTGAAAGGATATTGATGATTCTATGATAGCGTAATGATCTTTAATAACACTTGTGATAACATGTTATTGATTCTTGAGAAACCCTGTTATTATTCCTTGTGAACATGTTATTGTTCCTTGTGAACCTGTTATTGATTCTTGTAATGACTTGATATGATTATTTTGCAAACCTTTATAGTAACCTTTTTAATTCATATCCTGATCACCTGTTTATACCTTGAATTCTTCTAAACCCTATAAGAACCTTTATGAACCCCCTTGCGTGATGATCCTTCATTCATTTGTTTACCTTATTCCATAATAATCCTTGGAACTATTTTGATTCCCTAACTTGTATACCTTGTTATCATTTGATCAAGATCCTTAGAATTGAACTTTGCTTACCTTTGATTCTTTCACTTTCTTTGAATTCTTGAAATTGAACTTAAGAATGAGTTTCGACTTGAAAGAGTCTGAATGATTTTATATATTTGGTAATGTTAAAATAAACTTAGTAAAACCTTTCTTTTCCAAAATAAGGTTTTCTAAATGAATTCCTGATGGATTGGATTGAGACGTAAGAGACTAGTGGGACTAGTCCAGTCATATAAGAAACTAGTGGGGCTAGTCCAATTTAAGGCTGAAATTATGCCATAGGTACCTTAATGACCAGATGGAGGTTGGTACGGGCTGATCACCCGTATTATTATTATTAATTGAAAGTTGAAGTAGTCCAATCAAGGGTTCCCTATCACTTTATAAAGGATATTGAATACATTGCTTTAGCAAATTGCTTCTTTGAAAATAAAATGGCTTATAATGTTTTGAAAAGAGTTGATTGTGATATTGATTAGCATACAGCTTGTGAACCCTGATTCTTATTCTGATAATGTTATCAATCATATAATTGATTCTCAGAGTTGAAAATATTCTCGCTTTCCATTTGAAAGATCCTTGAGATCCTGTTGATGATTTGTGATGAATGTCGGCTTTCGCCTTATCTTGAACCTTGATTCTTGAAAGCCCAACTATCTCTTCTTAAACCTTTCCTAGCCCAAAGATAGAAATCCGCCACCTAGAGAATTTCAGTAGAATGCCCCAAAAGTAATTGTAAAAAGATATTGTTTATTACATCATAGAACTGTCATTTAGTTACTTGTTGAATTTTATACTCATATATTATGCTTTGTTCTAAACATGGCAGTTAAGCAAGAGGATGGTCAGACTTAGGCGCACTGCTCGTAAGTGCGTAACTGGTGGCCCCTACCATGTTGTAGGCTTCCAGATGCCAGAGCAAGTAGTACAGGTTATGTGTGAGCAAGCGCTTAGTCGGAAAGTTTGTAAAGATACAATGGGTTATCTGTCGGTTCCAAGTCAGGAACCAATTATGTAAATTTGGTATTATTTTAGGTTGTAATTTATATAATATGGTTGGTAGTTGTAATATTGTCTTAAACTTAATCCTGTTTGATCTTGTTATTATTTAATCGGGGTTTATGTTTATTTATTGTTAGATTAATGGTGTGTGGGTCCTCATTTCCTAACCCTGAGATTGAGGGCATCACAAGTTGGTATCAGAGCCACATGATCTAGTCCATGAGACAAGATAGGATAAAAGGGTATTTTGTCTATATATCTATATCGCGAGAGTGTTCGACTTATATAGAGTTGAGTTAGACTATTAGGTATAGTCTACGTAAAGTGAATAGGCTAAAGTGGCAATTAGAGTTAGGGTGTGAGTCAGTTGGAAGTTTTATTTAACCCTAACGCTGTTTCTTTGTTGCTATTTTATATTTTCTCTCAGGACCCCAGTAGGAGTAGTGATTCTGATTCAAAGATTAGTTTGACCGGTACCCAAGTGGACCCCATTCCACCCTCTTCAGAGGAGCCTGTGTATGTTAGTTCATATCCAAAGGAGGATCCATCTGAGAGTAGTGAGATTCATATGCATATATCACCCTTGAGGCCAGAATCAGAGACCCCAGCCCCTGAGCCAGAATCTGAGATGCCTAAGATTGTGCCTGTTAGTGTTGGTGGCAAGTTATCCCAGGATCGAGATTTTGTTTACTCCCGCATTCCTGAGTTGGGAGCTTTGGTGGATAGGCTAGCTCGAGAGTCTAGGCAGAGCGTTTTAGTTATGGATGATGAGTGGAGAGTCCAGATTAAGATGGTGGAGCAGGTTGCCCGAAGGAGATTGGATGAGGGATCATCCACTAGTGATGCTGATGCTGAGGCCCGGAGGCTGCATAAGATCATTCGCTGGATGTTGGTTGTGTTGAGAGAGATTATGGATGATTAGATGATAGTGTTGATCAGGCGGGACATCTGGTGGAGCCCGTAGTTGTTGTTGTTTCCTTTTAGCGCCAATAGGCTTTGGATACTTGGTCAGATGCTGGGATCCCTTTTTTTATTTGTTATGTTGTATTTCAGAACTTTATAGTAGTAGTTATTAGAGGTTAGGGGTAGATAGGGGGATGTTTTCCAGTTTTTCCTCTATTTAACCCTGTTATATTATTGTACCCTATTTCAGAACTTGCTGTAATCAAACCTTTATTTATGTACCCTTGGCTTGTTGAATCAACCACATATCTTGTTTCCTATTGTGCACCCTGAAAATATTTATAATTGTTTTGCATACCATGTTTCTATACAACCGTGTTTAATCTTTTCATAAGAATTTTACCCTGTGACATGAGAAAACACAACTGATAAGAGAAATTATGTAGTAATACGATTGGATGTGCAAAATTGGGTAAAGCTTAAAACCCACAAAAGTGATTTCGTAGTAAAATGTTATTATAAATATCAATGCCATGTTATCGTATTGATAAATAATTGCTCAATCGAGTTTGTAAGAAATGGCCAACTCACCAGATCACCAAGAAGAAGAAATTCAAACCCAAGACCAAGAACTGAACCAAGATACCAATATGTTGAGCCGACTTGCTCAGCTTTTGCAACAACCCATAGCCCCCAAAGTTGGAAACTTCAAACACTTTCAATCCGTTCATCCCCCAGAGTTCTTAGGATTGCCCGACCCGATAAAAGCTCAGTCGTGGTTATGAGAAATGGAGAAAGAATTTGAGTTAGCAGAAGTTAAGGATGAAAAGAAATCCCAGTATGCGAGTTATTATCTTAAGGATGAGGCAAGTTTCTGGTGGGAATCTTCTAAGGCTTTACTTGGAGGAAAAGATTTATCGTGGGAAAAGTTTACCGAGATGTTTCTGGAGAAGTACTTGCCAAGTTACATGTAAGATTAGTCGGAGATGAAGTTTTTGGACCTTAGACAAGAGGATATGTCGATAGCAGAATATGAGGTGAAATTTTCTGAGTTATCTAGATTTGTACCCGAGAATATGAATACGGAGGCAAAGAAGGCTAAAAGGTTCCAATAGGGACTTAGGCCATGGATTCAGAGTCAAGTGGCACTGTTAGAGATCAAGAACTATGTCGCCTTGGTGCAAAAGGGAATGATAGTGGAAGGAGAGCGTGAAGCTGCAAAAAGAGAAAATGAAGGTAGGAAAAGAAAGTATGAGAGCTCGGAGCAAGAGCAAGGAAGTTCAAAGTTTAGAGGGAAGTTTGGTAAGAATGGTGGTGGTCAAAATCAAAAGTTTCAGAAGTTTAAACCCGGTAATGGAGCTCAAAATAATCGTTTCCAGAAGGCCGGACAACCGGGAAAGGATAATAGACCTCGGATTTAAGAATGTAAAGTTTGTGGGAAGAGACACCCGGGAAGATGTAATAAGATGGATGTGACTTGTTTTAGGTGTAATCAGAAAGGGCATTATTCATCGGAGTGCCCAAATGTAGCAAATAAGCCTGAATTAACCTATTTCAACTGTGGAAAAGTGGGTCATATGGCCAGAAACTGCAAGGAGCCTGTTCAAAAAGAAAATATTCTTAGAATTGCTGGACCACCACTTCTCCCAGCACCAAAAGCTCAACCTAGAGCTAGAACCTTTAACATGACAATGAAAGATGCGGTGCAAGATGTGGATGTGGTGGCAAGTATGCTCATTATAAACTCAGTAGAAGTAAAAGTATTAATGGATTCTAGAGCAACTAAATCCTTTATTTTTGAAAGTATTCTTGATATATTAAAATATGTTGCGTACCCTCTTGAACCCAACTTGATTATAGAGGTAGCAAATCAAGAGAAAGTCATTGTTAATAGGGTTTGTCCCGATTGCGATGTGGTTATAGAAGGTCGGCACTTTTCTGCTGACTTAATTCATTTTTAGTTAGGAGAATTCGACGTTATATTAGGAATGGATTGGTTGTCAAACCCACGAGGCGCAAATAGAGTGTAAAAGTAAAAAGGTAAAGTAAAAGACCAAGGATGGTATCGAAGTAATATTCAAGGGAAAAATACAAGAGAATAAATTTTTAACGGCTATTCAGACGAGGAGATTGTTACGTCAAGGATGCGAAGCTTATTTGGCTCATGTCAAGGATGTAGAGAGAGAATCCGTAGGGATTTAGGATATTCCAGTAGTAAGAGATTTCCCCGATGTGTTTCCAGATGAATTACCTGGACTACCTCCTGATTGAGAGATCGAGTTCACGATTGATTTGGCTCCTGGAACGGAACCAGTGTCGAAAGCACCCTATCGAATGGTGCCAGTGGAGATGAAGGAATTAGCAACGCAGTTGCAAGAATTATTAGATAAAGGAGTAATACGCTCTAGTGTATCCCGTGGGGTGCACCGGTGTTATTTGTAAAAAAAGAAAGATGGAAGTATGAGGTTGTGCATTGATTATCGTGAATTAAATAAGTTGACGATTAAGAATAAGTACCCTCTACCGCGAATTGATGATTTGTTTGATCAGTTGAAGGGAGCTACTTATTTTTCCAAGATTGATTTGAGATCTGGGTATCATCGGCTAAAGATTAAAGCGAAAGATATACCCAAAACAGCATTTCGAACGAGATATGGACATTATGAGTTTTTGGTAATGGCATTTGGTTTAACAAATGCGCCAGCCGCATTTATGGATCTTATGAACAGAGTGTTCAAGCAATATTTGGATAAATTCGTTATAGTATCTATCGATGATATTTTGATATACTCAAAGATGGAGGAAGCCCATATGGAGCATTTGAGGATTTCTTTAGAAAGCTTGAGAAAAGAAAAGTTATATGCCAAATTTTCAAAGTGTGATTTTTGGCTGAAGGAAGTACAGTTTCTTGGACATGTAGTAAATAGTGAAGGAATTAAAGTAGATCCAGCTAAGATAGAAGCTATGATGATTTGGGAAAGGCCCAAGACCCCTACGGAGGTCAGAAGTTTTCTGGGATTAGCAGGATACTATAGAAGGTTTGTGTAAGATTTCTCTAAGATTGTTATCCCATTGACTAAGTTGACAAGGAAGAACGAGAAGTTTGTGTGCACGGATAAGTGCGAGGAAAGTTTCAAGAATTGAAAAAGAGATTGGTAACCGCCCCGGTGTTAGTGTTACCATATGAAAAAGAAGAGTTTATAATTTTTAGTGATTCTTCGTATAAAGGACTAGGATGTGTGTTAATGCAACACGGGAAAGTAATAGCATATACGTCAAGGCAACTAAAGCCGCATGAACAAAAGTATCCTATACATGATTTGGAATTGGCAGCGATTGTGTTTGCTCTTAAAACTTGGAGGCATTACTTATATAGAAAAAATGTGAGATCTATACGGATCATAAGAGTTTAAAGTATATTTTTACGCAGAAGGAGTTGAATATGAGACAGAGAAGGTTGTTGGAATTGATCAAAGATTACGATTGTATGATAAGTTATCACCCTGGAAAAGCGAATATGGTAGCAGATGCTTTAAGCCGCAAAGAAAGATTGAATGTGTTAACTTCATCAAAGGAATTGATCAAAGATTTTGAAAAGTTAGAAATAGAAGTGCATATTCCAGAGTTGGAAAGAGGAGCCACATATGCTATGTCATTTCAACCAGAACTTTTGGAAAAGATCGATGTGGTCAAGAGCAAGTAATGAACCATGAGAAAGATAAGTTGACAGGAGAGGAAGTAAAATCTCAAAAGGATGAAAAGGGAATATATCACATTAATTCACGCATTTGGATACCTAACATTGTGGAGCTAAAGCATGAGATTTTGCACGAAGTGCATAACTCAAGATTTTCAATTCACCCCGGAAGTACAAAGATGTACAGGGACTTAAAAGAGAGTTATTGGCGGCCAAACATGAAAAAGGAAATTGCGGAATGGATAAGTAAATGTTATAAGTGTCAAAGAGTAAAAGCGGAACATCAACGACCAAGTGGATTGTTTCAACCATTAGACATACCTGAATAGAATTGGGAACATATCGCAATGGATTTCGTGGTAGGTTTGCCAAAAACCAAGTCTAATCATGATGCGATTTGGGTAATAATTGATCGATTGACGAAGTCAGCGCATTTCTTACCTATCAACGAAACATTTTCATTGGAAAAGTTGGTCAAAATGTATTTGGAGAGATTGTGATGTGTCACGGAGTTTCAGTATCTATCGTGTCTGATAAAGATCTGAGATTTAACTCGAGATTTTGGCGACAATTTCATGATCATTTGGGAACTAAGTTGAAAATGAGTACGGCATATCATCTGAAGACCAACGGACAAAGTGAAAGGACAATTCAAACGATCGAGGATATATTCTGAACCAGTGCAATAGATTTCAAAGGAAATTGGGATGATCATTTTCCATTGATTGAGTTTTCCTAGAACAACAGTTATCACACGAATATTGGCATGCCGCCCTATGAAGCATTGTACGGAAAAAATACCAATCCCCTACATATGGGGACGAAGTTGGTGAGCGCAAATTAATTGGCCCAGAGTTAATCCAACAAATGAAAGAGAAAGTGGAAGTGATTCGTAAAAGGCTAAATGCTGCTCAAGATCGACAAAAGAAGTACGCGGATCGAGATAGGAAAGATTTACAATTCAAAACCGGAGACAAAGTATTGTTAAAGATATCTCCGTGGAAAGGTTTATCCAGATTCGGAAAGAAATGAAAATTGAGTCCCAGGTATATTGGACCATTCGAAGTACTTAGACAAGTTGGAAAAGTGGTTTATGAATTAGCGTTACCTCCGCAGATGCAACATCTTCATAACGTGTTTCATATTCCTCTTCTAAAGAAATATAATGCTGATGCAAGCCATGTGATCGAATTGGAACCAGTGAAAATACAACAAGATTTGTCTTATGTGGAACAACCAGTTCGAATCTTAGATCGAAAAGAGAGGCCGCTCATAAATAAAGTTGTACCTCTAGTTAGAGTGTTGTGGAAACATCCTATATTAGAAGAGTCAACTTGGCAATTAGTAAGTGAACTGCAAGAAAAGTATCCCCATCTATTTGCTTAGACTAGATTCTGGGGATAGAATCCTTTTAAGAGGGTAGATTGTGACGACTGAGAATTTCGCGACATTATTAAGTGAATAAAGTATAAGTCTGTGGTGTAATTATAAATTATGTGATTAAATAAAGGGATAAATGACTTTGTTGGTTAATTGTCTTTATTGTATATTAGTAACTGGAAACGTAAAATGACCCGTTCCAGTTTGATGAGTCAGCTTAGGGGATAAGCTGTGTTATCAGGCCGTCAGGTAGAACGGAACCCGTCTTAAAAGGGATTAAAGTGTTTAAATGTGAACTATTTGCTATTGTGTGAAATAGGAATGTCTAAGTGAGTATTATATTCCAGTGATGTGTCAGTGGATATAAAGAGAATGATTGTGAAGCGTGTCTGAAAACGCTCAACGTCGGGCCGTCAGACAGGACGCGACCCGTTACGCGAAAAAGGGAAGTAATGATAAAAAGGAAAATTTTGTGATCAAGTATGAGTTGTGATGTGTGAATATATGTGTTTGCTGTCTGTATGCATGATTATGTGATCTGGATGATTTTAAATGATTTTAAGGGATTTGTTTGATTTAAATTAAGGTTTAATGGACCTTTAAATGTTTTTATAAAATTATCCGAGTATGTTCGAGGTGTGAAAGTTATTGTGTTATATTCAAAATAGTCATAAAGACTTTATAAAAGTGATAAATGGATTTATTTCATGATCAGTGTATTTTAAAATGATTTTATCGAGTTATAATTCTATTCTGGGCGCAATCTTGTAAAGCCCGTAATAAATCAACCGTACGCTCAATTGTTTTTAAAAAAATATGGTTGAAAAGCTAATTTCGAGATCTTTATTCTAAAATTATTATTATTTTCATTCTCATCTTATCTGAGAGAGTTATTCATTATTTAGAATTCATTTTTAGATTGAGAATAAAAGAAAAGAAAAAAAGGTAAATCAAAGTATGGTGTAATGACCATATTACCCTTGCCAATTCTATATATACATATACTCTCTCCCCTCCCCTTTCTTTTTCTTTCACCCGACACTACTCTCTCTCTTCTCTCACTTTCTCTCATCTCTCTCTTTTCTCTCTTACTCTCGAAGTTTCTCTCTCTCTTTTCCTCTCGGTACAACTCTCTTTCTCCATTGATCTCTATGAATTCATATGTTAGCTATAAATCATGTGCATGTGAGTATAGGTGCTTGCATGTGAGTGTGTGTGTGTGTGTTTGGATTCGGTGATGAACCGAAGGCCGAATTTTTGGCTTCTTTTGAATGATCAACTTAAATTTCTATGATTTCAGTGATGATTGTGTATTGCATGTGTTAGTTGCTGTGTTTTTGAGGTGAAAATTGGAGGTTCAAGGTTGGAAACCCCCGAATGGGGGCACCACCGTGGAACTACCGCCACCAGTGATGAACTCCGGTGAACCGGTGCTGAGTAATGATGTATAAACTGAACTCTAGATTCTTAAGACTTGATTTTCAAAAATTGGATGTGATGTTTCTTTTAAAACCCGAACGGTTCTTGATTTTTTTTAAAGGATTAAGTTGAATTTTTGTTTATAAGAATGGTTTGTTGTTGATTGGTTTTAGAAATTAGATTGAGATGTGGTTTAAAGATTTAAAATGATGCATGCATGTAGTATCTTGATAATTGTGGTAGTTGTCACTAGAGATCATGATGTAGTTAGTTAGATTGATGGAATAAAGATCAAATTGATGTTTGCATGTGATGTTTTTGGGGAAATTCGGATAGTATAATTCGAGTTTATAAGAAATTAATATGATTTATGTGCTCAAGGTGTTGCTCATATATTTCCATGAGTTATAATGTTGAATTGAGGTTAAAATTGAATAAAAAGTGGATGTATGTTAAGGAATGATGTTGTATTTGGTAAAATTTAGATTTAAAAGAATAATTTAATTTCTTGCTTGTGTTTTGTGATAAAGCGGAATGAATCATAGTTGTAAAAGGGTTATCTTTAATAAAAGTGGTTGATTTGATCTTAGAGATTCACTAAATGAATGCATGTAAGATTAATAAGAATTATTTGGTTTATTTGGTGGTTTTGGTTCGAATTAAATGGAATAAAAGAAAGGAATGAGTCGTCTTGACATGAGATTGTATAATTGTTATTATAACTCGAGTATAGAGTTTGAATACAAGGATTATATGTTATGTGTCGTAATTGCGTCGCAATATGTGATTTGATAACTATTTGGTTAAAGTATACAAGTTATGGTATAAACGTGTTTTGTGTTTATGATTGAGTATATGTACTCTTAGGGTATTTCAATAAAGAGAAATTGTTAAGCGTTCTGGGAAAGTCGAATGGGAATCTAATTAGGATTTTGATTTTTGGATTGTAGAATCGGAGCGTGAGGGCATTCAGGCTAGGAAAGGGAAAAGGTGTACTAGGTGGCAGTAGTTCAACCCTTGTGAAACAGGAAAGCGAATTCAGGAAAGTAACTCTGCCTACTTGTAAAAGTTGTGTATTGAAAGGATATTGATGATGCCATGATAGAGTAATGATCTTTTAGAACACTTGTGATAACCTGTTATTGATTTTTGAGAAACCCCATTATTGTTCCTTGTGAACCTGTTATTGTTCCTTGTGAATCTGTTATTGATTCTTGTAATGAGTTGATATGATTATTATTCAAACCTTTATAGTAACCTTTTTATTCATATCCTGATCACCTGTTGATACCTTGAATTCTTGTAAACCCTATAGAACCTTTATGAACCCCCTTGTGCGATGATCCTTTATTCCTTTGTTTACCTTATTCCATAATGATCCTTGGAACTGTTTTGATTCCCTAATTTGTATACCTTGTTATCATTTGATCAAGATCCTTAGCATTGAACTTTGCTTACCTTTGATTCATTTACTTTCTTTGAATTCTTGAAATTGAACTTAAGAATGAGTTTCGACTTGAAAGAGTCTGAATGATTTCATATTTTTGGTAATGTTAAAATAAACTTAGTAAATCCTTTCTTTTCCAACACAAGGTTTTCCAAATAAATTCCTGATGGATTGGATTGAGACGTAAGAGAATAGTCGGACCAGTCCAGTCATATAAGAGACTAGCGGTGCTAGTCCAATTTAAGGCTGAAATTATTCTATAGGTACCTTAACGACCAGATGGAGGTCGGTACGGGCTGATCACCCGTATTATTATTATTAATTGAAAGTTGAAGTAGTCCAATCAAGAATTCCCTATCACTTTATAAAGGATATTGAATACATTGCTTTAGCAAATTGCTTATTGAAAATGAAATGGCTTATAATGTTTTGAAAAGAGTTGATTGTGATATTGATTAGCATACAACTTGTGAACCCTGATTCTTATTCTGATATTGTTATCAATCATATAATTGATTCTCAGAGTTGAAAAGCTTCTCGCTTTCCATTTAAAAGATCCTTGAGATTCTGTTGATAATTTATGATGAATGTCGGCTTTCGCCTTATCTTTGAACCTTGATTCTTGAAAGCCCAACTATCTCTTCTTAAACCTTTCCTAGCCCAAAGATAGAAATCTGCCACCTAGAGAATTTCAGTAGAATGCCCCAAAAGTAATTATGAAAAGATATTGTTTATTGCATCATAGAACTGTCATTTATTTACTTGCTGAGTTTTATACCATATATTATGCTTTATTCTAACCATGGCAATTAAGCAAGAGGATGGTCAGACTTAGGCGTACTGCCCGTAAGAGCGTACCTGGTGGCCCCTACCGTATTGTAGGATTCCAGATGCTGGAGCAGGTAGTAAAGGTTATGTGTGAGCAAGCGCTTAGTCGAAAAGTTTGTAAAGATACAATGGGTTACCTGTCGGTTCCAAGTCGGAATCGATTATGTAAATTCTGTATTATTTTGGGTTTTAATTTATATGTTAGGTCACACACACATACACTGTAGAGGGGGTGAATACAGTGTATAGTACACTCAAATCGAACTTTAAGAACTTAAGTAACAGAAAACAAACTTTATTGAAACAATAAACTCTGTTACAGTATGCAACTGTTACCTCTCAGTGATGAACAAATATCACGAGAGCTGCTAGGGTTACAATGAATAATCTTCTCTAATAATGATAACACTTATAGTGTAAACCCTATATCTGTGTTTATATACTACACAGTTACAAGATAATCGCTAGTTGATATGGAATATAATTTTGCTTCCTAAAATATATCAATCAGATATCTTTTCTTCCAAGTATTCCATTCTTTACAGAATTCCTTCTTCATGCATATCTCTTCTTATGTTTATCTTGATCTTCTTTCCTTTAATCAGCTACTGTCCTTATCTGATTGTCCTTCACACTTAAGTTCTGATATCTATCTTCTGACGATTATCTCCTGATAACATATGTACTGATATCCTTAAGTCCTGACTTCCAGTATAAGTACTGATCAACAGTTAAGTACTGATTTATCCTGTTCAAGTAAGATCTGAAAGCTAAACATAAAACATATTAGCCATGACATTATCAAATATATCTAACAATCTCCCCCAACTTGTAAATTAACATAATATACAAGTTTAACAGATATTTGATGATGTCAAAAACATTAAGTACAAATGCATGAGAATTAGACTAGATAACTACAACTTACAGTCCTTAAAGCTTTTACCAATTTCAACTTCTGATAACAACTTCAGTCTATATAAATATCAGAATTTAAGCAGTTGTAGATCTTCGACTTGGCTTCATCATTTTCTGATCTCTCTGATGTCAGGAGTTGTTCTGAGATAGTTCTTCAACAAACATTTCTCAGCATATCTTAGTTCATCAATCATTCTCCTTTTGACATCTTTAAGCTCTGCAGTATCTTCACCAGTTTGAAAGATTGCAGCTCTGAGATCATTGATCTTTGCTTTTCTCAACTCCTGATCTAGTCTTATGACATAAGCTTTGTCAGACTCTAGATTGAATTCAAGTCCCTTAATACCAAGATATGTTCTGATCTGTGCAGTATTAGGCTTCATATCAACCATATCACCATTGTGATCTCTGTACTTTGGAATATATATGCTGTCAGACTTAACAGAATAAAGCCTTTTCTGTCTCTGAATCTGTTCTTTTAAGTAGTTTGCAGCAGTCTCTGTTATTCTGTCATCCACTTGAAGTAAGAAAAGTACATGCTCCAATTCTTCAAAATACTTCAATGGAATGGCATTTTGTCTTATATGATAAACCCTACCATCTGTCATGAAATACAACATGATGTATTCTTTCAAGTAGGTATGATAAACCATCTGTACAGATTCCAGTTGATTCAATCTCTCAGGAGTTGCTCCAATACCTGGTTCACTCAAGGAAGTTGGATCACTGGTAGTGTTGTGTACGCTTCTTTCATCAGCACTTCCCAATCCAGTTTTATCTCTAGCTTCCTTTCCAGTAACTACTCTTGCTTCAAAACCACTTGCAGTAGTCTTCAAAGATTGAGTCCGTTTTGCTTTAGTGAATCCTGGTAGGAGTGTCTTTGATCTATTTTCTGATATCAAGTTAACTTGAGCTCTGTCAGAGGTTACTTGCTTCTTCTGAATATCAGAACTTACAATTTCTTGACTCTGAACAACTTGAGCCATGTCAGAGGTTGTTTTAAGAACTTTTCTTGAAGTCAGAGCAAGATCATCTTTTTCATCAGTAATTTCTTCTTCCTCAGGAGGTACATAAACCTTGATAGGTTCACCAACCTTTTCTTTACCCTTGGATCTTGGATCTTGGATCTATCTGTGGTTGTGATCTAGCCAACGTTGCTTCGGTATGTGTCCTTTCTTTGATCACAATGCCTTTGAGTTTTGGAAGTGACTTTTTACCAGAAGCTTCAGATTTAGATGTGACTTTCTTTGATTTAAGTCTGGCTTCTTCTTCCTTTAAACTTTCCAAGTCCATTCCTGGATTTTCTTGAAGAAATAACTGTCTTGACATTTCCTCATCAAGATCTAGAAGTTCATCAGAACTTATCCTTTTAGCAGCAGCAGAACTTATTCTTTTCCCAGTATCAGAACTTGTCCTGTGACTAGCTTGTCTTGATGTAAACCTTCAACCTTGACTATGACCACTACCCATTCCAGAGTATCCTTGATCATCATTTCCATCATCCTTTCCGTGCAGTGTCTTGTTAGTGTTGCATTTGGACTTAATTACCTTCTCCCCCTTTTTGGCATCAGCAGGTAGTAAAAGAGAGATAAGTAATTCCACTGAGGATTGGATTTCAGTAAGTTGCGATTGCTGAGAAGCTTGATTTGTCAGAATGTCATCAATCTGAGCTTGTTGTTTCTCTTGAGTTTTCTCAATATAAGCAATCCTGTCAATGGTAGGTTGAAAGAACTTTTTCTTATCAATTTTCCAAACTTGTTCTTGTTTGATAAAGTTCTCCTGAATCTTGTGTAGCTCTGCATGAGTAGTTGAATGAAGACCTTGTAGATGTTTAATACTCAATGCAGTGACTCTAAGCTGGGTTTTTAAATCATCAGAATTTAACATTTCATCAGCTTTAGTCAAGTGCTCAGCAAGATGTATTGCAGTTGGAACACATGAAACTGAGTTCCATTGCTTAGTCCACTTCTGACCTGCAGGAGTTTCACTCCAAGGTACTGGTGCATCCCCGATAACAAACTCCTTTACCAGTTCAGACTTAGGAAGAGTCTGTTGAGGAGTATGTCCTGAAGGACCTGCTTCATCAGCATCTACAGTTGGAGCAGCTTCACCAGTATCTCCAGCATTTGCAGCATCAGAACTTAAAGAATCAGTATCTTCTGATAAGACAACAGTGTGAGTAGCAATGGAGGCTTCAACATCCTCTAATTGCTGATCTGATACTAAGTTCTGATCAACAGCCATATCCTGATGCTCACCGAAAGTCTGATCATCAGCATCTTGATGCAGAGAAGGTGTTGTTGATAACTCTAGAGTTTGAACAGCATCAGTAACAGGTGTTGTGGAAGGATTATTTGCTGTTGGAGCTTCTAAGAGAAATACTTCAGACACAACCAAGTGTTGAACATCAATATCAGCACTTGTGCCTGGATCAACAAGAGACACAGATGGTGAGTTAGCCTTGTCAGATACAGCTTCCTGAGATGGAGTTGATGGAGAAGAAGTGACTGGAGCAAATTCCTTGTCTTGTGAGATCAGAGATTCCTAATCCCCTTCCTTAGCTGCTTCTTCTTCATCATCTGAAACTGGCCTTTGTGCCCTCTGTTTCTTGTACTTCCTTGTTGATTTGGATTCCTTGGGAGTGTCAGGAACTGTCATTCGTCTAAGCCTCTTGAGAAGCCTAGAACCCCCAATTTCAGAATCCTTCTGAGAAACCTCTTTCTCAGCTTCAGTAACAGCAGGTTCTCTAGCAGGAACCTGTTCCTCAGAATCAGATTCATCTCTCAATACAATCCTCCTTCTTTTTTGAGATGTTTGAGGAACATTCTTTGTCCTCTTTGGCGTAGGTGCTGAAGATGAAGGTCGAGCAGTCTGTGAAGTTGAGAGATAGGATTTGAGATATGTTCTGAGGGTAGGTTGAGTAGAATGAGAGGTAGGTACTGAGGTTGATGGATTTTGGGTGTTTGGAGTTGGTTGGACATCAGAGTAAACAGATCTATAAGTATCAGGATCAGCATTTACCAGGATCTGTTTTACAGACTTAGGAATCTGTAATGGTCTAACCACTTTTTTCTTAGTATCAGCATTTACCAGGTCATTAAAGTATCGTTTTGCAACCTTAAAAGGTGGGGTTTGAGTGCTGACTAAATGAGGTTCATCAGTACAGTAAGTGTAAATAAGTTGACAGAATCTAGCAAAATAAACAACGTCTCGATCCTCTGTCATCCTATCCCCAATAAAACCAATTATTCCAGTTGCAAAATCAAAATGAGTTTGATGAATAATAGCATACCCTATGTGCTGACTCAGAATTGGGATAGCATCAAAATTTGAACATTTGTTCCCAAAAGCTTTGGTGATGCAATCAAAGAAGAAACTCCATTCTCTTCTGATATTAGCCCGTTTCAACTGTCCAAGTTTCGTCAGACTCTTTTCATATCCCAATTCAGCCATTAACTCCCGAAGGGCTGATTCCTCTGGAATTAAGAAAGTACAATCTTCTGGAAGATGTAAAGCCCTGCGTACTGTACCAGGAGTGACTACAAAGGATGAATCACCCACTTGGAAGATAATACTGGGAGTTCCACGTTGACCACCATCATCAAAAAGTCCAGTCCTCCAAAACCTCAGAACTTGTTGGCTTGAAAAGAATTCAGGCTGTGTTAATGCATACCCAACCTCACTATGTGCAAGAAGATCTTGCACAAAGTACAATTCAGATGGAGCTTCAGTATGATCAAGAACTGCAGCATAGTTGTTGGGGACAAACTTAGCTCCATCAATGATTAAATCCTTTGGTGCCATGTGAAAAAAAAATTGAGATTCAAGTATGCCTGTTAGGTGTTTGAGATAATGTCTGTATGAAAAATCAACGTGAGAAAGAAAGAGAAAGAGAGTAAAAGTAAGGAGAGAGATAAAATATAAAGAAAATAAAAGATTAAAGAAATCTTCTCTCTGTTGTACTTATACTCTGAACAAAAATGTTACCGTTGGACACCTGTCAGGCATGCAGTAATAACGGACAGTTACTGGGCTCGAGAAAACAGGAATCATTACTTACCCAGTTGCCTAGTTTCAAGGAAAAACCGTTCCATTTATCAAGAGAAACAGTTTTAATTCAAAATTTAAACCGTTAGCACTGATTGAATTATTTTTCACTGCATCATTGATATTCTGAAAATACATCACATGAAAATGACCAAGATAAATTAGATAAGTAAGTGCTGAAAATGAATCAGAACTTAATATAAAACAAAATTTATATGGTCATCAGAATATCAATCAGGATTTATCAACACAAGATAAAATAACTCAGAGACAAAATCTTGAAGTAAAAACAACTTTCATTAATATATCAAGACAATACATTTATGAAATGGAAATTACATCAATACTTATACAAGATTTTCCCTAAGCTTCTAATCCTAACATCAACAGCCTTAGTCCTAGCTAAGAAGCCTGACAAAGCTGATGATGAAGAAAAACAGGAAGAAGACGAGATTAAGTCATCTTCTTCTTCCTAATCTCGACAAACAGAATGGCGAGTCAGATGATTCGCTCTTTCTGGCGGAGAGCTTCCAGCCTTTCCTCCTCCAATCGCTCCAGATGGCGATGGTAGTCCATATAGAAGAACAGAAGGTGTGTCAGTACCTCCTGTGGGACAGAGTCCCATATCTCCTCAGGAATGGCTGTGACATGCCATTCCTGCTGCCCCTCGGCACAACTTAGCTCCATATTGAAGTTTTGGTAGTTCAAAAACATGTTATATCTGACCATTGTGTTTTTGAAAGAAGAAGTATGAAGATAAGTGTGTGAGAAGAATTTGATGGAAAGACTGATGTGAAGTGGCTGCTTATATAGGCAAGAGAATGCCAGGAGACGCAAAGAAATTGAATGCTGACAGGTAGAATTAATTCTACCTCTTCTCCCTAGACTTTGAAAAAGAATAACATTCATTGGAAAGAGGAATCATGGTTTAAACCGCACAAGAAACAAGAAACAGTGGACTTTTCAAGTACGAATACCATTAATCCTAATCATAGTGACTATTAATCTTCCACTTCAACATATTCTAGTTCGAACTGAGACTGTTATCAAATTTTATTCACAGATAAGCCAAGTAAAGGATTAGACTGAGAAATCAGAACTTAGACCTATAGCAGAACTTAACAGTCATCAGAACATAATTTCTTAACTCGAAAAAGGAATGCCCATCGTAGTAAATCCTCATACAAGTTCTGAGTTATAGACTTCAGAACTTAATCATCAGAACGTGTAACTAGAACTTGTCCTCAGAATTTGTGCAAAGATGATATAATGACTGTTTATCTAAAATAACATAGACCACCACAGAAATTTTCATCATTCAGATGGAGTGATTAGTGTGTGCATTAAGCTAAATAACAGACAAAGAGTAAAGTCTGATTCACTTCAGTACATCTTAGAAATAAGGCATAACTAAAATTTTGCTAAAGAGCTGTCATTATCCTGAAACCTACTGATGAATGAGTTCATGCTTGAGTCCACCTCAACTGTTTTGTGCTAATTTTATGCATCTTTTGAAATTCTATTTTACAGTGGCTTCTCAGTGTAAGTGAGTCACGACTGTGTATCAGAATTTATGCTATTATCAGAGTATTTCTCCAGTAATCATAGAGTATGAAAAGTCACCAAGAAAATATTTTGCTTTTGTAATGCATATCTACTTAATACCAGCAATGCACTTGGGTCATCCCTTCCACATTTTTACTCTATATCTCAAAGGAGTACCTGATTTTATTCTTTGACCTTTTTGCTTTTTCTTTTGATAAGTGAGGTTTATCAGCACTTAGTACATTCAGCAGGTTTACTAGTATCAGAACTTAACAGATGAGTAGCATTATTCTAATTTGTGACTTAGTAATAAGATATACAAAGTAAACTTAACTAAGCTCAATTATCAGAATTTGCTAGTGTCATAGGGTTTCCACTGAAATAATTACTTCTTACATGGAATCATTTGTTTATTGAAGACTACTAGGTCAGTATCTAGCACAGTTATCCTCATAGGATTGAATAGGTACTTGAACAGACATATCACTTATCAGAGTTTAGAAACATATATCAGACAACAGTCATTACTTAAAGACATTTATCAATTAAGCACAGAATACACAATGAGATTAATTCTGTAAATACTGAGCATAAAGTCTGATAACACAGAACAAGACTAAGCAGATTTAGAGAAAGAACCTGAAACCATTCCAAGTTCATTTACCAATATTGTAAAAGTAGCTTCACACAGTGGTTTTGTGAAGATATCTGCTAGTTGTTGATCTGTGGGAACAAAATGCAATTCCACTGTACCTTCATCCACATGTTCCCTGATGAAGTGGTACTTGATGCTGATGTGCTTTGTCATTGAGTGTTGAACTGGATTACCTGTCATAGAAATAGCACTTTGATTATCACAGTAAATAGGGATTTTGAAATATGTTAACCCATAATCCAGTAACTGATTCTTTATCCAAAGAATCTGTGCACAACAGCTTCCTGCAGCAATATACTCTGCTTCTGCAGTTGATGTGGAAATTGACTTTTGTTTCTTGCTGTACCAAGAAACCAATCTGCCTCCAAGAAATTGGCAGCTTCCACTTGTGCTTTTCCTGTCAATTTTGCAACCTGCAAAATCTGCATCTGAGTAACCTATTAGTTTAAAATCTGATTCTCTAGGATACCATAATCCCAGAGCAGCTGTTCATTTAAGATACTTAAAGATTCTTTTTACAGCTGTTAAGTGAGGTTCTCTTGGATCTGCTTGAAATCTTGCACAAAGACAGGTAGCATATATGATATCAGGTCTACTAGCAGTTAGATAGAGTAGAGAGCCAATCATACCTCTGTAGTCAGTAATATCTACTGATTTACCGGTATCCTTATCCAGTTTTGTCGCAGTGGCCATTGGAGTGGATGCACTTGAACAATCTTGCATTCCAAATTTCTTCAGCAAGTTTCTGGTGTACTTGGTTTGACAAATAAAAGTGCCTTCCTCATTCTGCTTAACTTGAAGGCCCAGAAAATAGCTAAGTTCCCCCATCATACTCATCTGATATCTTGACTGCATTAGTTTGGCAAACTTTTTGCAAAGTTTGTCATTTGTAGATCCAAAAATGATATCATCAACATAAATCTGGACCAGAAGTAAGTCCTTTCCATGGTTGAGGTAGAACAGTGTTTTGTCTATTGTCCCTCGGTTGAATCCACTTTCCAGAAGAAACTGAGCTAAAGTCTCATACCATCCTCTAGGAGCTTGTTTTAAGTCCATAAAGTGCTTTGTCAAGCCTGTAGACATAATCTGGATATTTGGTATTTACAAAACCTGGAGGTTGTTCAACATATACCTCCTCCTCCAATTCTCCATTGAGAAAAGCACTTTTCACATCCATTTGAAAGACAGTAAACTTTTTGTGAGCAGCATAAGCCAAGAATATCCTTATGGCTTCTAACCT
This sequence comes from Apium graveolens, assembly GCF_009905375.1. Lineage (NCBI taxonomy): Eukaryota > Viridiplantae > Streptophyta > Magnoliopsida > Apiales > Apiaceae > Apium > Apium graveolens. Next base: position 130,946,142 of record NC_133656.1, read on the forward strand.
AGCAACTGGTGCAAATGTTTCATCATAATCAATTCCCTCCTGTTGAGAATATCCTTTTGCAACCAGCCTTGCCTTATTCCTTGTAATTATGCCATCACTGTCAGTTTTGTTTCTGAATACCCACTTTGTACCAACAACAGATCTATTCTTTGATCTTGGCACTAGGGTCCAGACTTTGTTTCTCTCAAATTCATTCAACTCTTCCTGCATTGCTTGCACCCAATCAGCATCTTGAAGAGCTTCTTCCACTTTCTTTGGCTCAATCTGAGAGAGAAAAGAATTGTAAAGACATTCATTTGAAGTACCTGTTCTAGTTTTGACACCTGCATCAGGATTTCCAATTATCAAATCAGGTGTATGTGATTTTGTCCACTTCCTTGCAGATGGAAGGTTTTCTCTAGAACTAGATGCTCCCCCAAGATCCATGCTATTTTCATTTTCATTTTCTGATGCTCCCCCTGAAACTATGCTCTCTGAGTTGGATTCTTCAGTATTTAGATTTTCAGCACTATCAGAACTTGGCTTATCAGAACTTGAAGAGCCAGATGTATGTTCTGATGTTTCTTGAGATGTGGTAGGATCTTGAGTATGCTCCCCCTGCATAGGTGCATCTTCCTTTGACGTAGTCTCCACAGTTTCAATAACATCAGAGTTTAATCCATCAGAGTTTACAGTATCAGGACTTAGACTATCAGGATTTTCTGTATCAGAATTTGAGTCTTCATTTTCAAATCTCAGCTGATCATGGTCAATGAAATCTTCAAGACCAGTAATCTTTTTATCATCAAAAGAGACATTGATAGATTCCATGACCACTTTTATTCTCAAATTATAGACTCTGAAGGCTTTTGTGGAAAGTGGATATCCAACAAAGATTCCTTCATCAGCTTTTAGATCAAACTTTGATAGCTGTTCAGGATGAGTCTTGAGAACAAAACACTTGCATCCAAATACATGAAAATATTTCAGATTTGGCTTCTTTTTCTTCACCATCTCATATGGTGTTTTTCCATGCTTGTTAATGAGTGTTGCATTTTGAGTAAAACAAGCAGTCTGCACAGCTTCAGCCCAGAAATAGGTTGGAAGCTTTGCTTCTTCAAGCATTGTACGTGCAGCTTCAATGAGAGTTCTATTCTTCCTTTCAACAACTCCATTTTGCTGTGGAGTTCCAGGAGCAGAAAATTCCTGCTTTATTCCATGGCTTTTGCAGAACTCTTCCATTATTAAATTCTTGAACTCAGTGCCATTATCACTCCTTAAAACTTTCACAGAATCTTTGACCATTTTATTCAGATGTTTGATATGATCAATCAAGGTTGATGCAGTTTCACTTTTTGTATGCAAGAAATACACCCATGTGTATCTGGTGAACTCATCCACTATGACCAACGCATACTTCTTCTTTGCAATAGACATGACATTTACTGGACCAAATAGATCAACATGTATTAGATGATAAGGCTCAAGAATTGATGATTCAGTCTTGCTCTTGAATGAAGATTTTCTTTGTTTGGCTTTCTGACATGAATCACAAAGACCATCAGGAGCAAATACTGTGTTTGGAAATCCTCTCACAAGATCTTTCTTGACCAGTTCATTTATATTGTTGCAATTTAAATGAGAGAGTTTCTTATGCCAATTCCAGCTTTCTTCAATTGATGCTCTACTCATTAGACAGATTGCAGAACCATCAGTACTTGTTGAAAGCTTAGCTTCATAAATGTTACCACGCCTGTATCCTTTCAGAACAACTTTGCCTTTAGATTTACTCACAATTTCACAGTGTTCTTCAAAGAAATCAACATGATAACCTCTGTCACAGATTTGACTTATACTCAGTAGGTTGTGTTTAAGTCCTGAGACTAGAGCTACTTGTTTAATTATGACATTTCCAAGATTGATATTGCCATATCCCAATGTTTTTCCAATGTTGCCATCTCCATAAGAAACACTTGGGCCAGCTTTCTCCACAAAGTCTGATAGCAGGGCCTTATTTCCAGTCATATGTCCTGAACATCCACTGTCCAGAACTAGAATATTTTTCCTGTTGCCCTGCAATCACAAAGACCACTAATTATTAATTTTAAGACCCAGACTTGCTTGGATCCTTTGGCCTTATTAAGTTTGTTAACATTTGCAGCGGATTTAGCATCAGAGTTTATGTTAACATTTTTCTTATCAGAACTTACACTATTAGACTTTGAATCAGAATTTACACTAGAAGGAACAATGGAAACTTTCTTCAAAGAAGGTTTTATTTGATAATAATCATAGTACAAACTATGATATTCCTTACAGGTATAAATGGAATGCCATAAACTACCACAATGAAAACAAGGATTTTGTGGTTTGTATCTAACAGACTGACTCTTAACTCCTGATTTTGAAGGTAAGGAGTTAATATTCTTATTCTTCCTGCAAAAAGAAGCCAGATGGTTAGAACTTTCACAATTATGACATGTTTTCCTAGGAGCATCAGGAACAGGTTTATAATCATTGCTTTTATTCACACCTTCCTTTCCATTCCTATTTTTCTTAGGTGATTTTACCTTGTTTGCTTTCTTGACATCTTTCAGCTTATGCTTAAGCTGCTTCTTTGTCATTAAGCCTATGTTCACTTCAGTTGTCTTTTCCTGTTTTAGTTTATCAGAAGTTAATTTCTTTGTAACTTCTGATTTTTCATTTTCAGACTTTACAGTTACAAACTTAACAATTTTAACTTTGGCTTTTGTTTATCAACAGACTTAATTTCTTCAGTTCCTTTATCTTTCTTATCTTCTCCATAACCTAAGCCCTCTTTCCAGTTTCCACTACTTAGCAAATTTTCAGTTGTTTTGCCAGAGTTAGTCCAAGTCCTGATAATCTCTCTTTCCTTTTCTAACTCAGTTTTTAGAGATTCATTTAATTTTAGCACTTCATTCCTAACATAAAAAGCATCACCTCTATCCTTCTAAGTTTGATGGAACATGACTAACTCTTTTTCTAAGAAATCATTTCTTTTCTTAAATGCAAGATTTTCAGAAGTTAATCTTTCACATGTTAAAGTTTGATCTCTATAGCTAACAAACATGGTTTTAAGATATCTTCTCAACTCATGCCTTTCCTGGAAAACTTCTTTCCTTTCCTGAACTTCCTGTATGCAATCTTTGTGATTCCTTTCACCATAAGAGCACACAACTTCATCATCTCCTCATCAGCATCAGTCTCAGGCAAGCTTTCAGAATCTGAGTCATCATCACTCTCAGAACTTGATGACTCAGTATCAGACTTTATGAAAAGAGCTTTACCCTTGTCTTTCTTTGAGGAAGCTGCTTTGGGGAATTCTTCTTCAGCCTTAAGATCAACTGTCCTTGACTTTCCTCCTTTCCTCTTGCTTCTTTGTTCCATCTCCAGCTCATGAGACTTGAGCATTCCATAGATTTCGTCAAGAGTTGTTTCATCAAGATTGTAGTTGTCTCTTATTGTCGTTGCCTTCAAATCCCAGCATTCAGGAAGAGCTAACAGGAACTTAAGGTTTGAATCTTCAAGATCATACTCTTTATCAACCAATGACAAATCATTCAAAAGTTTGACAAATCTATCATATAAATCATTCAATGACTCATTAGTCTTTGAGTCAAAGTGTTCATACTCTTGAGTGAGTATTGTCTTCCTGTTCTTCTTAATTGTGTCAGTTCTCTGACACCCTATTTCCAGAGCATCCCATATCTCCTTAGCAGTCTTGCAGTTGATTACCCTGTTTGACATTACATTATCAATGGCACTATGCAGTAAGTGTCGTACCTTAGCATCCTTAGCAATTGATGCTATGTCTTCAGCAGTATAATCATTCTTCTCCTTTGGTACGGTCTTTGCTGCTTCACCTGCAACAGCGAGTTTGGTTGGTTTGTGAGGGCCTTCCTTGATTCTATCAAGGTATTCTGGATCTGTTGCTTCCAGGAACATGGTCATCCTTACCTTCCATATGGGATATTCAGATGGTCTCAGTATGGGAACTCTGATGGTCTCATACCGACTCTGAATTTGTGTCTTTGGTGGTTCCTCAGTTTTGGTAGGCTTAGTTGGAGTTTCTGTGTCCGACATGATTGTGTTTGGATCTTTAACTGTATGTATGTTAACAGATAGGCTCTGATACCAATTGTTAGGTCACACACACACACTGTAGAGGGGGTGAATACAGTGTATAGTACACTCAAATCGAACTTTAAGAACTTAAGTAACAGAAAACAAACTTTATTGAAACAATAAACTCTGTTACAGTATGGAACTGTTACCTCTCAGTGATGAACAAATATCACGAGAGCTGCTAGGGTTACAATGAATAATCTTCTCTAATAATGATAACACTTATAGTGTAAACCCTATATCTGTGTTTATATACTACACAGTTACAAGATAATCGCTAATTGATATGGAATATAATTTTGCTTCCTAAAATATATCAATCAGATATCTTTTCTTCCAAGTATTCCATTCTTTACAGAATTCCTTCTTCATGCATATCTCTTCTTATGTTTATCTTGATCTTCTTTCCTTTAATCAGCTACTGTCCTTATCTGATTGTCCTTCAGCACTTAAGTTTTGATATCTATCTTCTGACGATTATCTCCTGATAACATATGTACTGATATCCTTAAGTCCTGACTTCCAGTATAAGTACTGATCAACAGTTAAGTACTGATTTATCCTGTTCAAGTAAGATCTGAAAGCTAAACATAAAACATATTAGCCATGACATTATCAAATATATCTAACATTATATAATATGGTTGGTAGTTGTAATCTTGTCTCAAACTTAATCATGTTTGATCCTGTTATTAGTTAATCGGGGTTTATGTTTATTTATTTTTAGATTAATGGTGTGGGGTCCTCATTTCCTAACCCCGAGATGGAGGGCGTCACATAAAGGACCACATCAAAGGTGCGTGAAGATGTTCAGGCCCCAATTTCTCAGTGATATTGTATTCTTAGCAAAACAAGAAGAATCTAAGGGAACTAGACCAATAGATCCTAAAACCAACACTAACAGTCTCAACTTTAAGGATTATTTTCCAAAGAAAGAAATTAAGGGGGTTCCTCAATTGTTCTCTCCTATCAGTGGAAAAACCTATAATGGCAAGAAGTCTACTCTATCAAGCAGAGAAACCATAGAAAGAAGAGAAAGGGAGAAATGTTTTCATTGTGATGATAAATATCACCCGGGACAAGAATGTAAAACAAGGTTGTATACTATATTGGGAGAAGAAGATGAGGTAGTGCTGCCAGACCAGGAGACAAACAAAATCTATCAAAAATGGAACAAGTACTTGAGGCAGACAGCACGCCTGCTGAAATATCCTTGAATGCACTTAGTGGTAGTAAATCCTTCAGCACCATAAGGTTGCAAGGTCAATTGAATAATAAGAAGATAAGCATTCTGGTGGATAGTAGATCAACCCACAGTTTCATCGACTCGAAATTGGTGAAACAGTTAGGGTTGGTGGCCGAAATAGTACCTGCATTATCAGTCACTGTAGAAGATGGATCAATTAAGCAAGTCAACTCTGCATGTACTGCACTCCAGTATTCAGTATAAGGACACCAATTTGTCTTTAATTTAAGGTTGTATCCCTTGGGAGAAGCTGACATGATCTTGGGTGTTGATTGGTTGCAACAACACAATCCCATTACCTTTGATTTTCAGGCCTTAAATATTACAATCAACAAGGATGGGAAACCAATATTACTGAAGGGAACTGATACAACAGGGGTTTTGCAGACTATCACTTGTAAGAAGCTACCCACGCACATCTTCTCAGGCCTACATTTGTTACATTAGTGCCACCAGTGATGATAGTCACACATCAAAGACTGTTATTCAACCTAATAAGGAGGAAAAATTGCAGAAATTATTGACACAATATGAGGATGTATTTCAGGAACCAACTGGTCTTCCTCCTGCAAGAAGGCATGACTGGTCTTCCTCCTGCAAGAAGGCATGACCACCACATACCTTTATTAGAAGGTAGTCAACCAGTTAATCAAAGGGGATACAGGGTTCCCTATGTTCAAAAAAATGAAATCGAAAGGCGGATCAAGGAGATGTTAGCATCAGGATTCATACAATGCAGCACCAGTCCCTTTGCATCTCCAATCATACTAGTTAAGAAGAAGGATGGCTCGTGGATAATGTGTGTGGATTATAGGAAATTGAACAACATTACAATGAAGAATAAGTATCTGATTCCCATTATTGATGGATTACTGGATGAACTCAAAGGAGCTAAATGGTTTACTAAGTTAGAACTGAGGGCTGGATACCATCAAATTAGAGTTGCTCAAGCTGATATTCCCAAAACCGCATTCAGGACACACCAAGGGCTATACAAATTTAGGGTGATGCCCTTTGGCCTCACCAATGCACCAACATCCTTTCGGACATTAATGAATGAGGTATTCCGGCAACAATTAAGGAAGCATGTGTTAGTGTTCTTTGATGACATTCTGATTTACAGTGGGAGTTTTGGGGAGCATCTAGTATATCTGCAGGGTGTCTTACAGAAGATGAGAGAGAATCAACTGTATTTGAAGAAGAGCAAATGCTCCTTTGGCCAAACCCAGTTGGAATACTTGGGACATATAATATCACAAGAGGGAGTAGCAACTGATCCCAGCAAGGTGAAAGCAATGCAACAGTGGCCATCTCCTAGAAGTCTCAAACAGTTAAGAGGATTCCTTGGTCTCACAGGGTACTATAGAAAGTTTGTTAGGAATTATGGGTTGATCAGCAAACCCTTAACCAATTTACTAAAACAATGAGCTTTCAAATGGTCTATAGAAGCTGAAGAAGCATTCCAGCAACTTAAACAAGCTATGATGACCACCCCAGTGTTGGCCCTGCCTGATTATAACCTACCATTCGTCATAGAAGCTGATGCCAGTGGCAAGGGAGTAGGTGTTGTATTGATGCAGTAGGGGAGACCCTTGGCATACATGAGTAAAGGATTATCAAAGAAATATTAGGCTCTATCAACATACGAACAAGAATTACTGGCCATTGTAACGGCTACTCAAAAATGGCATGGTTATCTACAAGGAAACCATTTTTCCATTAAAACTTATCACCAAAGTTTAAAGTTCCTGTTAGAGCAAAGATTGTCCACATTGTTGCAACAAAAATGGCTGGCCAAGTTACTGGGATTGGATTATGAGATTATTTATAAAAAGGGGAAGGAAAATGTAGTGGCTGATGCACTTTTCAAACTTTCTGAGAATAAAGAGAATGGAAAACTCCAAGCCATCACAGCTGTACGTCAAGGCTGGTTGAGTGATGTTAAAGATAGTTATGACCAAGACATCACAGCACAAGAGATCCTACAAGGAATTATAAGTGGAAATGATGTTTTTCAGTCTTACAAGTTTAACCAAGAAATTATTATAGTGGACAACAAGGTTTTGATTGGTAACAAGGGAGAATTACGGAAACAGGTGTTATGGTTACATGATAGTTCAACAGGTGGTCATTCTGGTCAAGAAGCAACTTATAAGAGAGTATCACAATTTTTCTACTGGCCATGATTGAAGAAGGATGTTATTCAGTATGTGCAAGACTGCGATGTGTGTCAAAGAATCAGAGGAGGAAATCAACACCCTTTCGGCTTACTACAGCTCCTACCAGTGCCAGAACAAATATGGGAAGATATCTCTCTTAATTTTATAGCAGGACTACCTAAGTCAGGAGACAAGGATTGTATCATGGTCGTGATTGACAGATTTTCAAAGATGGGACATTTCGTTGCTCTGTCTCATCTAGTTTCTGCAATCACTGTAGCTCAACTGTTCTTGGATACTGTCTATAAACTGCATGGAATGCCAAAGACAATGGTCTTTGATCGAGATAAACTATTTACTAGTAATTTTTGGAAAGAATGATTCAACTGTCTAGGCACTCAGTTGAACATGAGCACTTCCTATCACCCTCAAACCGATGGGCAAACAGAGAGGTTGCATAGGTGCTTGGAGCAGTATTTACGAGCGATGACCAGTTGCAGACCCAGACAGTGGTTGAAGTGGCTACCATTGGCTGAATGGTGGTATAGTTCGACATACAATAGTGCAATAAAAAGGAGCCTATATGAAGCAGTTTATGGAGTACAACCCAGACAGATGTGCATTCCCGCTTCACACAGATCTTTAGTAGCCACAGTAAAGGACTTTCAAGTGAAACGTGAAGCCATGAATCAACTGCTTAAAGAAGTTATCACGGTAGCTCAGCACAAATATAAGGTGTATGTTGATAAACAGAGGACCGGAATCTCATTTCAGGTGAGTCAGATGGTATTCTTAAAGCTACAGTCGTACAGACAGCTCTTAGTTGCAGTAAGGAAGCACCTTAAACTGGCACACAAGTACTTTGGACCATTTGAGGTAGTAGAGAAGATTGGTCAAGTAGCTTACAAACTCAAACTTCCCCCTGGTAGCTTGGTGCACCCTGTATTCCATGTGAGCTTTGCTTAAACGAAAGGTAGGATGTAAGTACTCTGTTAGCACCACATTACCCAAGGTGGGAGTACAAGGACAATTCCTAGTCTATCATGTCAAGTTACTTCAGAGAAGAATGATCAAGAGAGGTAATGTTGTTGTAATTCAGTGGTTGATACAATGGTCTCACTCCATTAAAGAAGATGCCAGTTGGGAAGATGCAGACCAAATTACCGAGCAGTACCCAGAGTTCAATCCTGTGGACTAGGATTGTTTGAAGGAGAGGGTGATGTAACAAATGGGCCTTAATAGTAATTTGTTACATCTAAACATTTAAATATCTATTACTTAAATATCGAGAGTACGGTGTCGTATGGTATGGGAGCACAGTCGTTTAGAGCAGAGCATCTTTATGGGTTCCTGTGCCCATCATGTACCAACCTCGGCGAGTAATAGAGTGACACGTGTAGTAAGGGGACTTGTGGCATTTTATAGCTGTTGACAGGAGATGAGAGAATCATGTGTGACTTGTGCCTCATTTTACTTTCATCTTGTATTCCTCTTTGAAAAGTTTTTTACAATGAAGTTTTATTCTTGTTTTATTCTGTCAAGTTAATTTTCATCAGTTTTACATTTTTGTTAAATGAACGGTTATAACAGTATGCAATAACATCGCTTGTTGTAGACCAATCCCCTTATAAGTAATTTGTATTTGAATTTAAGGGCATGAATCAAAGCGTTCACAACTTGGTGGCATTTAGAATTAGAAGTGTTTGGACCTCTTACAAACCTGACCTTGTCCTAGTACAGTTTTCATTGCAAGCAAGCCCGCAACAGGCAAAACAACGGTAAAAATACTTCTTCTTTTTCTTTTTTGTAAAGCTCATGTTTCGCAAAAACAATAGCAGAAAGCCAGAAACAGCAATACTTCGCCGATGGTTTGTTCACCACTACAGTCTCCTAGCAACATGTATAATACAAACTTACATGGATTTAATAATCCACTACCTTTCTATATCAAATGCGCATTAGGTTTTAGGGAACATCCACCGCTTGCCCGCTGCCAGTGAAAAACTGGCCTACTTTGCACAGATGACAAAAATCTGACACCTAATCAATTCATCCTTCCCAAAGGAAAATCACTAAATTCAAATGATTTTGCCGATGCAAATTTTGCATTCCAAATATCTTCAAGCAAAGTAAAATAATGTGTTTGAAAGGAAACTGTATTGTTTCAACAACATCTAATTCTAAACATTAAATAGTTAACAAGAGCAACCTAACCAGGCACTTCCAAGCAACTATTAACAATAGTATGTCATAAAAGAATTTTAATTCTGAGCAACGGCTGAAGAAGTCTCCACAACCAGAACCACTATCGCAGTATGACAAAGTACGAAGATAACAAGTAATAATACCAGAAGTCATATATTCTACCAGTTAACAACTAAAGCTAACATATTATAGAAAACAGGGTTCAACAGAAAACTTTAAGCTACTGGTAAATTAATGTCATTTGAGATCAGAAATTGTTTTACAGCCAGAAACACCAATTTCACAAAATTCTACCTCTTGCCTTCGCGTTCCTTCTTAAAGCCTCTTTCTTGTTCCATCAGATTGCTTGAAAGTTAGGCCACCAAAGTTTCTGTACCGACCTTTTTATGTAATTCTATGTTGTTGATTGGACAGGTAACCTAGGGTGGTTATGCTCGCCCTCATACGTAACAATAAGCATAGAAGGCTCTTCCAAGCACCTCTCCACGTGTTTCCTTGCAGGGCAACCTCTCATGCTGCTACATTTATAGTAACCTCTGCACAAAACCGAATAAAGAATCTTTCATCAACACCATTGACAAAAGATATGGTAGCTGCATCCTGCACTGGGAGATTAGTGATAAGTATAGCTTCGTTCACTGTTACAGTGTCGCATATCAGTTGATACATAATGGGTGTAACCCTTTGGTATTGTACTGAACACCTTTATTTTTCTGTTTACTGGAACCTATTACGAAATTAGGATAAATACTTGTTGTATTTAGACAAAGCTAATAGCGGAGCCTCTGACCTCTACCGACTCAAGAGCTGAACTGCAAAATAATGTCATAAGCATATCTTATCTAATGTTCCTGCATATCTTATACAAGACGCTCTTACAACTGATTCACGGCTAAAAAATAGGAGAAGGTGGTTCCACTACTTACTCAACCTAACTTACACTTATCTACAGAAAAGACCAAGTCTTTGCTATTTATTTGCACTCAAATAACAAATGAAAATAATAAAGTAAGCTAGCACATAGCACCCTTCATGTCAAGGAAGAAGGAATAATGCTGCCAGCAAAAAGAAAATTCATGATCTGCATACCATTTACTTCTTTTCTTTTAGAGTGCAAGCTTTCTTAGTACCTCCACATACCATAAGAGAGTAGGTATCGACTAGAAAATTAACAAGACTTAGCATTAGCAGAGCACAAAAAGAAAGAGGAACAAAGTAATTTTCTTTTGCACCAACCAAAATATATTTCACTAATCAAACACATTGCACCATAAAAACAAAATCCATTGAAAAAATCTGGTAACATACAGAGCATAAAGTTTTTTCATATTATCTAGTAACATACTAACATCTCAATATAGAGCAGACAACCAATGTACCTTGGGTGCGGAGAACCCTTGATAGGCTTCTGCCCATATTTTCTCCATGAATATTCATCAGGAGGGATGTCTGCAAGCTTGTTGCTTATAGCAGGTACTTTGATTGATCGCTTTACCCTATGTTTTCTGTTCAGTGTCAAAAAGGAGAAACTGTAAATAACAGAACAGATAAGCAATGCAATAAAATGTGCTATGAGATATTTACAAGCATTAACCTCTTCTTTGAGCAATGACATCTACCACTACTTCCACATTTTACACTGCCATCATCTCCCTTGGCAGAGCACCTCCTTTTGTGTTGGTATGAGCTCTGATCCAAAGAACGGGACGCTCCAATTAAATGAAAAGCTTTAGAGTCCAAATTGGCCACACTCCCATCAACGCTCAATGATGACATAAATGACCTACTGGATGACATGGTGGGCGTACAGGTCGAGCTATCAAAGTTCAGGCTTATACCACTATTACTCCGCCGATACATCATTTCAGCTTGCTGTTTTAACTGTTGTTGCTGAAATTGATATTTCTGTTGCAGAAAGTGATAATTCGACGACAGTGGTGTCTGTTGGGAAATCTGAAGAGGGTTGTTCCCATTCGAACTTAAGTCCAGTGATAAGTTCCCCAAAGTAAGATTACTCTTAACATTCGAACCCAAATCAAGAACCGGGGTCTCACGGAAATCATTCGAAAGAAGCTGAATGGCTTTAGGTTGATAATCAGTTCTACCAACTGAATTATCTAAAAGTATGTTTTGAGGTAAAGGAGTATGAAATTTCTTAGCCCTTCTTACTCTAGCATGACCTAAACCAGCATTGAGTAAAGAAACGACTTTCTTGAATTTCGAAACAGCTTCACCAGTTTCAACCATCATATTCCTATACTGAATCTGATCCTTGGGCTGAGATATTAGACTCAAGACTCTATGACCGCTCTCCACAGCCAATTTATTAGCAACTTCAATCTCCATTTTTTCACCAATCCTTGAACAACAAACTCAAATAAAAAAAGGCCCAAACAACCTAATTTTACAAACCCAAGTTTCCAACCAAACCACACCACCAAAACCACTAAAAATCTAAACTTTAACTTGACATATCATCAAGAAAACATAAAAAACCAAAATGGTATTAAAAATAAAAGAACTTGATCGAAATTTAAAGAAAATCCAACTCAACTACAACTTAACTTTCTATTATACATACAAATATATTACATACATCATAAAGATTCAAGAACACAACAATGGGAATATTAGATTTAACTGAAGACTGTAAAAAATAAAAAATAAAAAGAACAGACCTTAAAGTGAGCTTGAGTGCTGTAAAAACTGTAGATTTATGAATTCCCCATGAGTGTGAAAGAGAAGACTTTGCTTCTCTTAGCTCAAAGAATCCACACAACCCCAAAAGTTATACAGATTAAGTAATCTTTTATCAGTCTATATAGAGAAATTAAGAAGAAAAGGAGAGTGTGTATAAATAGTCTATACAATATAGTGTATCACTTTGTGTTTATATAAGCAGGGCAAATGGAGTGAAGAGGACTGTGCTCTCTGTCACATGTAAGATTCACTTGTAGACTTATAGTTGTATTTATTCCGTTTTCTTTCGAACTTTGTTTAGAAAATTAATTTGTTGCAATAATTTAAATTGTTTTCTTATGTGAAGTTGACATACACTAGTTCTCTAATTGTGGTCGAGCTAGGAGAGTTTTATCTAGCCGAGTAACTTGTTTAATTTATCTAGTTTAAATCTTTAACCAAACTCAATTTTTTTAATGTTATCGGTTAAATTGGGTCATCTGACAGACAAAGACTTCATTAATTTTACACTTAATTGAGTATAAATTCTATAAATTCAACTTTTTTATTTTCACTAACCTAATCAAAGCAGGTTAAACGAGTTATAGCACGCCAACGTGGATCGAATTACTGGTCTAATCGATGGATTGTAATATCACGATTTTGTATTCAAATAGAAATAAATCTGGATCTATTAGAAAGGGGAGGTGGGAGAAGTACAATTTAAAAGCTACTACAGCTATGTTTTATGCTCGGTGCAAATTATGAAAATCTCTGCCAGATGGTAGCCGAAAATGGAAAATAGCAGATTAGCAATTGATTATATACCGACACTAATATGCATACAACCAATAATACGTCGACACATCTTGGGCCGCCTCCACTGAGTACCACACGTGAGCCGAGGTACAGTGTTTGACTAGTTACTCCCTTCGTCACAAATTAATGATCATGGGTCAAAAACCGGACCGGATCAACCGGATCGAAAACTGGATTTTTTCAGAATTAAGGACCGAGAACTGGACTGGCTTTATCCGGTCTTGAGACCGGACCGGAAAAACCCGGATTGGACCGTGACCGGACCGTTTTGAACCGGTTTAATTAATATTTATATAAAAAATTTATTTATATAATTTTATTTTAATTTTTTTTCAATTTATATACATTAAAAATTTTGTTAATTGATACCTCAATAAAAATTTAAAAGTAAATACATATTTTATTATTTTAAAAGAATATAAAATCTTAAGAGTATGGATATCAATATTTTATTATATGAAGTACGAAATTTAGTAATTTAAAGTGTAGTATCAATCTATTTTATTATATGAATTTATTATCTATTAATTTGAATCAATAAAATATGACATGGGTGAATATTTAATATTTATATATGATCTTATAAGACATGAATTAAAGATAAAATAATTATATATATGAATTCAGGTTCATTCAGGTCTGGACCCGGTTTTTTCAGGTCTTGCACCAGACCGGATCGGACCGAAAACCGAATTTTTTCAATTATAAGGACCGGGGACCGGACCGGGTATGTCCGGTACGGACCGGGTATGTCCGGTCCGGTCCGGGTCTTGGACTGGTAGGTCCGGTCCGGGTTACAAGTCTAGACCGGAATTCTGTGCAGCCCCAATCATGTTTGACTTTTACTCGTATTTTAAGATATTTTGATCGCATAGTTAATTATTTTTAATTTTTTTTTGTGAATTAAAATTTAAATCTTAAAATTTTATTTACTTAATTTAAAAATAATAAATAATAAAAACATACGGTTCAAGTAGTCTTAAATTATGTGTAAAAATCAAGTATGATCGATAATTTAGAATGGAAGGAATAGTATACGTTAAAGGATTTTAACGTACGTCATAGAGCACGTTAATGTCTTAAACGAACCGCTGGGTCCACTTGTTGATTTGACAAGCTAATTACCGGTAATAACGAGTCGCTGCGGGACTGGTATAGTTCACAAATGTTGAGACGGGAATAAATATTGTCTTGTATTCCATTCATCTAATACTTCCTCCGTCCCATATTACATGTACCTTTTGAAAAGATTACGCATATTAAGAAAAATGTTAGTTGGATATGACTTCCCACCAAATACCCTTATTTAATACATTGAAAAATGAGAATTGAGCTAAGTTTTGAAAAGTCAAATCTTGGGAACAATAGATATAGGGATAATTTTGGAAAATTACCCTTAAATTTGTATTGAAACAAGAGATGGACAAGTAATTTGGGACAATTTTTTTTTAAAAAGGGACATCTATATTGGGACGGAGGGAGTATTATATATTTTCTTTTGACTAATTAATGATCAAATTATTTAAATTTTGATAGCAAATTATAGTTATTATATAATTAAATAAATTTAAAAATCTATATCACTAGAAAATATATCTCATTATTTTTAAAATATATTTTTCAATTTAGAAAAATAATACATAAATTTATCTTAGTTATTGGTCAAAATATGTTCAATTTGACTATATAATTGTCAAAAGAGGATACGTAATATGAGATGGAGCGAGTATTTTAAAATGTAAGAATCGCTTTAACCAGCCAACTAAACATAGTAGGTATATATTGCATAAAGTATTGTCTAAGGATATAATGTATGTGATCTTATTCTCATTTAAAAGAATAAATAAATTATCTTTTATAAAAGATATTCTGTTTGTATGCGCATATTTGATAAAATATTTGGTTATATAATATGTAAAGCAAGCAAAAATATACATTGACTTATAATTTTCTTCACATAAACTTATCTATGTCGTGATAATTTTCGTACATTAGATGAGTTGTCTTTAAAATTTGTAAACACGTATGTCATCATTCTTAGCCCCAAGATGACATTTGAAGATTTCGACAACAACCCTTGGATGAATCGGTCAAGTTGAAAATATCACTTACTTTCTTTGCGGAGGAGATGGATGGAAAAATAGAGTCATGATTATAAAATAATAATCAATTCATATAGGAATCAGTTTAATTTATGGTAATTGAAAATCATAAATTTAAAATTTAAATTAAAATTTCTTTTTATATACTTTAAATTATGCGTGAAAACATTAATATACATTAACTACTTTTTTATACCGCTTAAATTATGTGTAAAACGATTTTCATTTCAGGAAAAGGAGCATTTTTTATATTTTAATTGATCTCAAAATATTCATTATTATTTTTTTGCCAGGTCAAAATATTCATTATTTTTCTTGTCATGTCAAAATATTCATTATTTATTCGTATATATACACAATAAGTCAATTTCATTTATGAAAATATAGTCAATAATATAACTACAACTTCTGAGCGGTTATAGAAACGTCTTAAAAATTATGCAATTTTTGTGTTGTCTAAAACATGCCTGCATAATAACAATACTAAGTCAAATTGACAACCCTATGATTCAGTTGTATGATAATCAATATTTGTATTATGTATTTGTATTCCCCGAGTCTGTAAAAATGTTTAGTAGATTAGACCGTGAGATTTTTATGTGAACAATTTCAAGCTAAGGAATAAACTGTGGAAGAAGATTAAGTCATGATCATGCCTCAGAAAAAAGATGTAGAAGTTTGGAGTTGGATAATACTGTTCTAAGAAAAATATTCTAAGTCAAGATATCGACAAGTCACATATCAAGGTATACCGAGAAGTCCAAAATGACATGTAGAGAAGTCCAAAATGACTTATAGAGAAGTTTCAGAGATATCGACAAGTCATATGAAGATGTAGAGAACTGGGGATATCAACAAGTCATTTCTGCATGTAGAGATCTCATAGATATCGACAAGTCAAATAAAGATGTAGATAACTGGAGATATTTACAAGTCAATTTCTGATATAGAGATCTCAGAGATATCAATAAGTCAAATTGTTTATATAGAGATCTCAGAGTATCGATAAGTCATTTCGGCATGTAGAGATCTCAGAGATATCGACAAATCAAACGAAGATGTAGAGAACTGGAGATGTCGACAAGTCAATTTCTCATTTAGAGATCTCAGAGATATCGATAAGTCAAATTGTGTGTATATAGAGATCTCAGAGATATCGACAAGTCATTTCTGCATGTAGAGATCTCAGAGATATCGAAAAGTCAAATGAAGATGTAGAGAACTGGAGATATCGACAAGTCAATTTCTCATATAGAGATCTCGGATATATTAGTAAGTCAAATTGTGTATATAGAGATCTCAGATATATTGACAAGTCATTTCTACATATAGAGATCTCAGACATATCGACAAGTCATTTCACATTTAAAGAACTAGAGACTTCGACAAGTCAAATATACCTATAGAGATCTCAGAGATATCGATAAGTAATTATACTTATCGATATGTCACTTCTCTATAGAACAATTGGAGATCTCGACATATTTCTCAAATTCAAAATACAGACAAGTTTAATATTATCAGTCAACAAACAATTCATTCACTGAATTGGAAAGTCTACAAAAGCATATTGAAGAATACAAGATCAAGGGTCAGTATTCACTGGACAAAGGGTGGTCACAGACCTGCAAGATTTTGCACATATTTTCTAACACTAGAAAAGGAAATAGACAAGGTTGCTTTAGAAATTAATTTGGTACATTTTGGTGCAAGTTTTTTAAATCTGTGTTGCTGGTCTATAAAGTATGCACGAGCGCTTAGTTCATAAGTAACAAACAGATCTAGATTTCTTGTATTCTCTCAAGAAAGAAACCGAGTTCTTATTTTCTTAAGAACACGGATTTGTAACAAGACAAACTTGATTAATACAATTAAGTGAGTTTTTGATATATTGTGTTTGTGTGAATTCTGTTAAACATAATATATATATATATATTGACTACTTTGTTCAAACTATAATCCACAAAGTTTAAAATCAAGAAAATTCCAAGAAACACATTCACCCCCTGTGTATTACATTTCATATCATTCAATATCTAACATAGTGTTTTGTTTGAGTATAGTCTATAAGCTTGTAAATAGTTTATATTATTATTGAATTTAGAAAGTAGCGAAAATTGAAGTTCTGCCATCATATAAAATATTTAATATTATCATCTAGTATCAAATTATTTAATAATTCTTTTCATTGACTTAGAAACTTACAAATAAGTATATGTTCTAAGAATTTTTCAGGGTGAACGAGAATGAAACACAATAACTTAGACGAATAATTTTAATTCTACCGCCATACATGAATATTTTGAATCTATCTTTACAAATTACCGTTCCAACTTTCATATTAAAATACAGTAATTCGAATATAACTCAATAAAATAAAACTAAAATATATAAAATAATAGAATTAATTGTGGTTTAATAATCTAAACTATTTTAATTTTGCACAAAAATGATTCTCTTATATTTGTAGCCGCTTTGGCGACTAGTTTTTTTTAAGAATGATTGCATTCTGTCAATATTTTTTAATGAATATTAGTGAATTTGCTTTTTAATTTTTATTATTGCACTTTGATAACTCAACTATAATTTTTTTGCATGTAAATGACTTATATATATATAGACATTTTTTTCAATCAAATTATGTTGACAAATAATTAAACCTAATTATATTTTTAAAACCCCCCACTGACTTTGAGATTTTTCATTATAAATATATTTGTTATTCCCAGTGGACTAACAATGAGATTTACAGAAGGGGGGGTTGAATGTAAATCTCAAAACTGTTTCAAGTTTTGAGCAATTTGTAAGACTAAGTGTTTGAGTGATCAAATGTGTGTAAATTGCTTGGAGCTGATGCAGACAGATATATATTTAAACACAAATGTAATGAACACAAAGAACTTAAAAACTTTTCTGGTGGATTTGTTGTTCCACCAGAGATGTGTTATTTCAGAAAATCTGTGATTCAAAATCAAATCACAGCTGCTTCCTAGTACAAACTAGATGATTTTCTCTCTTGATATTTCTAAACAGCTCAGGGAAAAATTCACATCTAATTACTAGCTACTACTTGGTTTATATATCACCAAGTTTACAAGTGAAGACAAAGATAAAGTACAATAAGACAATAGTTCTCCACTTGTTTCTGTTCCATTTTTATCCAGTATAATATGGAATTATCTGTTGACTTTCCATTATGAACCAGACTAAAAACGGCTGCTTTTTTTGCTGTTCCTGAAATAGGCTACCACATCTCTATCAATCCATGTGCCTCTGTCAGCTTTGTTAACTGTCACTATCAACTGCTATGAGACTGAGCATCCGTTGAAGCTTTCATCCGTTGATGGCTTTATCCATTGATGCTCTAGCAGTGCATCCGTTGAAGCTTTCATCCGTTGATGGCTTTATCCGTTGATGCTCTAGCAGTTGAAGCTTTATCCGTTGAAGCACTTATCCGTTGAAGCGTTAGAGACATCCGTTGAAGCTTAGTTTCTTATCCGTTGAAGGTCTTCAATATCCGTTGACATTTCTTCACTTATACAAAATTACAAGGCATGAAATATTTACAATTAGCCCTCCTACTTGTACATCCATTAGTAGTCAACATGACTGATTATCTCCTAACAACATCTAAGAATTACAGCTTGAAATCAGAGAGTGAGATGTGCTACTATACCAAACTTATTGCTAAGTAAGGCTACTCCTTCAACGGATAGCCAAGATGGTCTTATCCGTTGAAGCTACAAACACTAGATTTCTACTTAAGTGTTTTTCTGAACTTATCATCAAACTAATACACATATTCCTAACAATCTCCCCCTATTTATGTCTACTAGAACTGTAGGCATAAATTTGGGTTTAGCTTGATGATAACAAGACACTTAACAAATATATGAACTGTAACAAAGCAGAAATTCAAAAGTGCTGCAAAAGTGTATATGCTGAGATGAAATTGAAGAAATACATTGTTTCCAAGGGTGCTCCTTTAGCCTGAGCAAATTACTTTCTTTTCCTTTGATCCCTGGTTTTCTTTCCTAGCCTCCTGTCATTCTCCTCTATTTGAAGTTGAAGTTGTCTGTAGAATTCAGCTTCATCTTCTTCATTGATATCTAACTTAGATTGCATATCCTTGAGAGTTTCATTACTGGCAATCTTTAGCTGATCTTCAATTCTGAAAAATCTTCTGACTCCTTTGTTGTCTCTGAACTCCATCAACCAATGAGGTGATTTGTGAATTGTAATACCTCTCTCTGGAATGAGTAAAGTTCTAGGCAAAACATTGGGCTCCCTCCAAGTTTTCCTTATGTTGGCAATCTTGTTGAGAATCTCAGTCCTGGCAGTTCTGGTAAAGCCAGAATCCTTATGTATGGCCGAGTAGACTCTAATCAAGGTAGTGTAGCCTTCATTCAGAATTCTGTGAAGAGGCCATGTTCTTTCCCCAGCTCCTTTGTATTTGAACACTAGTCTTTCTGGTAGCTGTCTGTAGGCAACTATTCCCCTTACATCTTCCAGCTCATCCAGATAGAGTTCAATGTCTGAAAATTCTTTTATGTCACAGATGTGAACATAATCATCTTTAGAGTTTTGAGGTTTGGACTTAGGCTTCTGTGTGAATTTGATTGAGGCTTTAGAGGGTGTTGATTTGATTCTTCTTTTCTGCTTCTTTGATGGTGGAGAAGAGGTTAGGAAGGTGGGCAATTTGATGGTGTCCCAATCAATTGGTTCCTCCTTGGGAATGATTGTTTCACCATGAATGTTCATGAAGGGGTCAGGTACAATGGGTTCAGGAATAGAGGGTAGTGGTTTGGATATTGATTGGGTTTCTTCAGTCTTATCTACCTTCTTTCTCTTTACATTGACCATCTTTCTTTTCCCTTTCTGCCATTCTTCCTTACTTCTTTCCTCCATCTCAGTACCAACCATGTCCCCCATAGCTTCATCTTCACCTTTGTCTTCAATTTCTTTCTGATCTTCAGCCTGACTTGACTCTAGCTATTTTTCAAGCTTTACTTGTGCTCTTTTGTCAGCCTTTAGCTGTTTGGCTTCTTCCTTCAACCTTTTGGTTTCTTCCTTCTTGGCTATTGAGAATTTGGGATGTCCTTGCATCACACATATGCTTTTTCCCTCTCTGAAAATAATAGCCATGTTTCTCCTTATAGCCTCATCCATGGTCTCTTTGAGATATGCAATACTTCTACCTAAAAGCTTGTCCTCATCAGCTTTTGGAAGAGGAAAATCCACCTCTTTTAGAGGATTCTTTGTAGAGTCCTTATTGGATCTGTTGTTGGGCTTGAGAACCATAGGTTGCAGATCTTTGGAAGAAGTTTCTCCATCCTTATGCCTCCCTACTGGCTTGAGTTCCATAATAATTGATTCCACTTTTGTGCTATGCTTCACAGATTGTGATTGAGAAGTTGTAGAACCAAATATTAGTTGCATCTTTTCATCAATCTTCTTCCTTTGCTCTTTGACTTGCAATTCAGCTGCTGCTATCTGGATTAGATCAATTCCATCTAGCTTTCCTTTGACTTGAATTGGTGGAGAAGTTGTGATGACAGGAACTAGCACTTGAGAAATCTGAACTGTTGTAGATGGCTCTCCTTCCCCTTCCCCTTTATTCTCCCCCTTTTTGTTATCATCAAGGGTAGGGGTCAAGCCTTGTGCTTGTGCCAGCTGCATGAGTAGATTCGTTTGAGTTTGTTGATTCTGAAGAATGGTGACCATAGAGTCTTCAATGATTTGAACCCTATCTTCCAATCTGGCCAGCCTCTTGTCAGCATCAGAGGTCTTCCTTAGTCTCCCCAACAAATCTTGCATAGTACCATAGGGTATAACTGAATCCAATTTCTCAGCATTGTAGGATTTCAGATCAGCAATGTCCAGCTTGAGCTCATCCACACTTAGATTTTGCTGGTAATGCTGCAACTGCAAGAGATGCAGAGATTCCAGATGAGCTTGAAGAATTGCCTTGGTACCAGCATCCTGAGTCTCCTGAATGGCCTGCTGAATTGTCATGACTTGTTTGACCAAAGTAACACCAAACTCTCCTGGTGTAGATGGTTTTGCCCATGCCCATGCAGGAAGATTAGGAACATAACTTGGGCCTGCTACTCCCCCTAAGTTCATGCTCTCATTCAAAGAATTAGAGTCATCATCATTAGAATTTACTCCAAATTCTTCAGATGGCTCACCAGCTTGAGAAGGCAGCCTGTTGACAGCAGCTTTGTCTCTGAGAAGAGATTCTGAAGTGTGTACAATGTGTAGTGTCTGTTCTGCCTCCACATTGCCCTGTGCAGCCAATAATTGATAGGCTGAAACAGGGTGAGTAAAAGTGTCAGCATCCAAGAAAATGTTATCAATGACAGCTTTGTAGTGTTGCTGAAATTGTCTTCCCTTATCTGCATCATCCACTTTTATTAACTCACTAGCAATGGCTGGATCCACCCTTATAGCTTCTGTACCTGCCTTTCTCTCAATTTCTCTCTTTTCTTGCATCAGGGGCTCCCCCTGGCTCACACACACCCTCACACCCTCACCTTCACCTTCTAAGGTGGCACTCCTCTCACTTACTTTTGCCATGCTGGAAGAAATAGCATGCATTTGGTGACTCTCAACCTCTCCTTTTGCCTGGGAGCAACCCAGCCTCTCACTCAAAAAATCACTCCCTTCCCTCAAGCCTAAAAGTGATTGTACAGTTGCCATGTCCTCTACAGTTGGAGTTGTTTCTGTTAAGTGTGTAGAGGCCATCAACGGATAGGGAGTATCCGTTGAAGTGGAAACTGATGGTATCAACGGATAACTGCTGTTAAGCTTATCCGTTGAAGAACAACCACTTGTCAACGGATGAGAGATATCCGTTGAAGAAGGAAATGATGTAGAGATAGAAAGTGATATAATTGATGAATCTGTGTGGATTGATTTTAAGTGAGGTGACACAGATTCTGCAACTACATCTGAAAGAATTGGCTGATGATCCAACAAATCATCTAAAAGATGATGATCACCAGGTTTTGAGTGGGGCTCCTCCCTGAGTTTTAATGAGGGAGAATCAGGAATTGATGTGAATATCATATCCACATCCAGAGAGGGTGTAGGAGAGTTTGAGGAATGGTGTGTGTCTATATTGAGAGAATGGGGTTGTGATTCCACATTTGCTGGAATCACATCAAGCTGAATTTGAGAAGGCACAGATACTGGTGGGTGTATCTGTGCTGTGTGTGCCCCTTGTGTGAAAACTAGGGTTTTGGCCTTCTTCTTCCTTGAAAAGGCTTGAATTGGTGAATGTGTAGCTTCAGTGTCCCTCCCTCTTTTGTTCTGTGTCCCTGGATGGGGACTATTTTCAATAGTTACATCCTTTTGGGAGGATGCAACTAGGGATGTGCTGGACTCCTTTTGAACCACTACAGTCTTTTGAGAGACTGTGGCTTGGCTGGAATGGGTACCACTCACCTCTCCCACCTTATCCTGGGGGGCTTTTTGATGTTCACCCCTCCCCTCACCACTCACACCCTGTTCACTCCCTTCAGGGTTTATGGTAGTTGTTACAACTGTTGTCTTTTGAGAAACAATAGAGGTAGGTTTCTTTGACTTGACTTTGGAGATTTTAGATTTGGTGGCTTTGGTAGGATCCTGTTTGGACAATGACACAGGTTTCATAGCCACACTAGAAGGCAAAGAAACATTGGGGTTGGAAATAGTAGGAGTTATAGAAACATTTACCTCACTTACCTGTGGTGTATTCATGATTGGCAAGTATACCAATGGCACCTGGCTGTTGAGGTTCATTCTCAAAAGGTCTGCAAGGACCCTTTTCTCTTGTGCCCAGCATTTGAGTTTATTATTCTCATTGGATATAACCAAACCTTCAGTAACACGGTTAGCCAATAACATAAAGAATCTAGCAAAGTAGATGTTATGTGGTCTATTAGCTTTGTTACCTAATCTGGAACCTAATTCTAGCATAACACAGTTGCTAAAATTAAAGTACCTATCAGAAACTAGCATATAGAGCATATTAATAAGAGATGAAGTGATAGCATCAAAATTGCTAATCTTCCCAGAGAAAACCTTAATAAAGGCATCTCCAAGAAAACTCCATTCTTTCCTAAGGCCTTTCCTTCTAATACTACCTAAACTAGCAGAATCAAAAGCATAGCCTATGGAATCTAGCATAGCAGAGACATCTTTATCAGTGTGTGGTGTCATGGCATTATTCTCAGGCAACTTAAAGCAAGATTGTAAATCATCACAATTAATGCAATAGTCCTTACCTTTGAGAGAGAAGGCAATGGTCATATCTGTGGAGTTGAACTCTGCAGTTGTCCAAATCTCCTCAATCACTTCACAGTAGATGGTTGGGGCTTCCAGCATTGCATAGCTCAATTTGCAGTTCTTGATGAAGTCCATCATCTTGTGATAATCAGAATGGGCTTCCTTCTTTTCAACCAAGACTATGAAATTATTCTTTTCATAAACAAATCCTGTTTGAGACATAATTTTGACTACTGGTGCCATTTTTGTGAGTAGAGGTTACAGAGAAGAACTTGAGAATTGAGAGAGAAGGAGAATGATAATTGCAAGAAAGCGTAAAGTGAAAATAAGAATTCAATTGGGCTTTTATACTTTCTTGAATTAAAACACAAATTAAAACAATTAAATGATACTTTTAAGTAAGTGAAAGCCGTTCAGGAATAAAAGAAACTGTAGAAATTCTGAAAACTACCGTAAATACAAATACATACAACACTGTATATCTGTATCAACGGTTGAGTAAAAGAATCAACGGCTGTGACTCACTAACGTGACACATCAACGGATAAGGTAAATAGTTATCCGTTGATGAACAACACTATTTTATCCGTTGAAGGATAAAATTACCAGAAATGTATTTGTCTTTCAACGGATAATGAATATCCGTTGATAGAACAATTTTGGCTTTCAACGGATAGGGAATATCCGTTGATAGGATAAGTCTTGATTAAAGCCAACTTTGTTCTTGCAGCAAATTCATTTTAGGCTACAAGACAGATTACATAGATGACATAGATTATGAATAGTTAAGCATACCTAACTCACTTACTAATCTTGTGAATGTTGATTCATCAAGTGGCTTGGTAAATATGTCTGCAATCTGCTTTTCACTTGGAACAAAATGAAGTTCCACTGTACCTTTCATCACATGTTCCCTAATGAAGTGGTACTTGATATCAATGTGCTTGGTTCTTGAGTGCTGCACTGGATTTTTAGTAATGGCAATGGCACTTGTGTTGTCACAAAATATTGGAATTTTGTCAACAGTTATACCATAGTCAAATAACTGATTCCTCATCCACAGTATTTGTGCACAGCAACTACCAGCTGCAATGTATTCAGCTTCAGCTGTTGATGTGGAAACAGAATTCTGCTTCTTGCTGAACCATGATACAAGCTTGTTTCCTAGAAATTGACAGGTGTCTGTTGTGCTTTTCCTGTCTAATTTGCAACCTGCATAATCTGCATCTGAGTAGCCAATTAGATCAAAACCAGACTCTCTAGGGTACCAAATTCCTAGATTTGGAGTCCCTTTGAGATATCTGAAAATTCTTTTAATAGCCACTAAGTGAGATTCTTTAGGGTCAGCTTGAAATCTAGCACAGAGACATGTAGAAAACATAATATCAGGTCTACTGGCAGTTAAATATAAAAGTGAGCCAACCATGCCTCTATAACTTGTAATATCCACAGACTTTTCAGCCTTGTTTAATTCAAGCTTGGTGGCAGTGGCCATGAGAGTTTTTGCAGGTGAACAATCCATTAAGTCAAACTTCTTTAAAAGATCATAAATATATTTAGTTTGACTAATAAAAATTCCACCACTAACTTGTTTAACTTGTAAACCAAGAAAGTAAGTTAGCTCTCCCATCATGCTCATTTCATATTTACTTTGCATTAATTTAGCAAACTTTTTACAAAGTTTATCATCTGTAGATCCAAATATAATATCATCTACATAAATTTGTACAAGTATCTTAGAGCCATTAACATTTCTAAAGAAGAGAGTTTTGTCAACAGTACCTCTTGTGAAGTGATTATCTAGAAGGAACTTTGATAAAGTCTCATACCAGGCTCTAGGTGCTTGCTTTAGTCCATAGAGTGCTTTCAACAAATAATACACATTGTCCGGAAAATTTGGATCTTCAAAACCTGGAGGTTGGCTTACATAAACTTCTTCCTCCAATTCCCCATTTAGAAATGCACTCTTGACATCCATCTGATAGACCTTGAAATTGGCATTAGCTGCATAGGCTAGAAAGATTCTGATGGCTTCAAGTCTTGCAACTGGAGCAAATGTTTCATCAAAATCTATTCCCTCTTGTTGAGAATAGCCCTTGGCAACCAATCTGGCTTTATTCCTTATGACAATGCCATTTTCATCTATCTTGTTTCTGAATACCCATTTTGTGTCAATAGAACTCTTGTTCTTTGGCTTGGGTACCAGCTTCCACACTTTGCTCCTCTCAAATTGGTTTAGCTCCTCTTGCATAGCTAAAATCCAATCTGGATCCAAAAGAGCTTCTTCCACTCGCTTAGGTTCCTCCTGTGATAGAAAGCTACTATACAGACATTCATCTTGTGTAGCCCTTCTAGTTTGTACTTTAGATGTAGCATCACCAATGATCAGTTCAAAAGGGTGATTCTTGGTCCATTTCCTTTGAGGTGGTAGATTAGCCCTTGATGAGGTTGCCTCATTATTGTCATGATGTGAGATAGAATGTTGATTTATTGAAACTCCCCCTGAGTTGCTGATCCTTTGAAAGGAATTGGGAGTTCTATCAACTAATGAGGTGAAGTGATTATCCGTTGACAGACTGTGATCAACGGATGCTTCGTTATGAACTTCAACGGATGATGCACTTTGTCTTTCAACGGATGCTGCATTGCTTCTTTCAACGGAAGCTGAATTTTGACTTTCAACGGATGCAGCATTCTGTGCATTATCCAAAGGCAGACTCTGGTTTCTTCTTGAGATGCCTTCTTCATCATTCTCATCTTCACTATCATCACAATATATCTCGATATTGTCAAATTTGAGTCCTTCATGATGTCCCTCATCTGTTAGTCCATCAATCTTTTTATCATCAAACACAACATGTACAGATTCCATGACAATGTTGGTTCTTAGATTGTAGACCCTATATGATTTTCCAGCAGAATAACCAACAAATATTCCTTCATCAGCCTTTGCATCAAACTTTCCTTTGTGATCAGATTGATTCCTTAAGATGTAACATTTGCAACCAAAGACATGTAGAAAGTTTAAAGTTGGTTTTCTTCTCTTGAATAATTGATAGGGAGTCATGCATTTTGCTTGATTGATTAGAGAAATATTCTGAGTGTAACATGCACAGTTAACAGCCTCAGCCCAAAAATAAGTTGGGAGCTTTGACTCCTCAAGCATTGTCCTTGCAGCTTCAATTAGTGATCTGTTCTTCCTTTCCACCACACCATTTTGTTGTGGAGTTCTTGGAGCTGAGAACTCATGCATGATCCCATTTACTCCACAGAACATCTTCATGGTTGAATTCTTGAACTCAGTTCCATTGTCACTCCTAATATTCCTTACTTTGAAATCAGGATGATAGTTGACTTGCTTGATATGATTGATGATGATTTCACTAGCTTCATCCTTTGATCCAAGAAAATAAACCCATGAGAACTTTGAGAAATCATCTACAATCACTAGGCAGTATCTTTTCCTTGAAATTGACAATACATTGACTGGTCCAAAAAGATCCATGTGTAGAAGTTGCAGTGGTTCATCAATTGCAGATTCAAGCTTCTTACTGAATGATGCTTTCTTTTGCTTTCCTTTCTGACAAGCATCACACAGTCCATCCCTTGTGAATTCCACTAGAGGTATTCCTCTAACTAAGTCCTTTTTGACTAGATCATTCATTGTCTTGAAATTCAAATGGGACAGCTTCTTGTGCCATAGCCAACTTTCAACTGGACTTGCTTTGCTGAGAAGACAAGTAATGGATTCTGCATCTGTAGAGTTGAAATCAGCTAAGTACACATTTCCTTTTCTAACTCCAGTTAGAACCACTTTATTGTCCTTTTTACTTGTGACAATACAGGCTTCAGAATTGAAGGAAACAGTATTCCCTCTGTCATATAGTTGACTGATGCTCAATAAATTGTGTTTGAGACCATCAACCAATGCAACTTCATCAATGATGACATTTTCTTTTGAAATCAAGCCATATCCCATAGTGAATCCTTTGCTGTCATCTCCAAAGGTTATGCTAGGGTCAACTCTCTCCTTAAATTCTGTGAGCAGGGTGAAATCTCCTGTCATGTGTCTTGAACAACCACTGTCCAAGTACCATAGATTCCTTCTTTGTCCCTGCACACAACAAAATCAATCAAGTTGATTTTGGTACCCAAGTTTCCTTGGGTCCAGCCTTGTTAGTCTTTTTCCTAGACTTCATTCCTCCTGCATCTTTTGACTTAGGTAACTTTGGGTCAACCTTGGTCTCAGATGTGGTTGGTTGAAGTGTAGGGTTAGTCACAGAATCATCTAACACATTTGATTGAATTTGATAAGGCATAGGTTGTGCAAACATGTTATTCCACATAGGCATATTGTATGGCATTTGAGGCATACTAAATGCAGTAAAGTAAGGATTGTTAATGTATGGCATGTTTGCAAAATGTGCATGAGGATTCTGGTGAGACATAACAGGAATAACATGCAGAGGTGACATAGACATGTTAGGCATGGAGGGATTTGAAGGCATGGGAGCATTTTTAACAGATTTGCAATTAACAGATAGGTGATTAACACTTTTACAATGTACACAGCTTTTTCTAGGAGCATACCTATCAGGTGAGTAATTGTTATGTTTATTAATCCCTACCTTCCCATTTCTTTTAGATTTTCTTTTAGTTTCCTTCTTATCCTCAACCAACTTAAGCCTATCTTTCAACTGATCTAAAGTCATGTGTCCTATATTCACCTTACTGACATCTCTGGATGTGCTAGCTCCTTCTTTGACAAAGTTCTTGAGAGTTGAATCATTCTTTTTATTTTTAAAAGAACTTGCCTGTTTTAATTGATGAGCCTTCAACGGATGCTCCTTTTCTTCCTTCAACGGATAACTTTCATCATCCGTTGATTCCACATCCGTTGACAATCCATCAATTAATTCTAACTTCTTTTTGTTTTTCTTCCAGGCATCCTCACAGAATGATTCAATTCCCTGAACCTTGGCAATTTGAACACTAACATCCCTAGATGTTTTCCAGGCCTTGATTACCTCTTGCTCACTTTCTAACTGTTTAGAAAGAATTTCTACTTTCTTAACAGCTTCTTCTAGTTCACTCTCGACAGTCAAGCATTTAAGTTTAATCTTTTCAAGCTCAATTACCTGACTCTGTAACACAGCATTCCTATCACTTAAAAACACATTATTTTCTTTGATCCTAGTGTTTTCTTTAGCTAGTGATTTAAGAGAAACACGCAAATGATATAATTCATTGGACATATCATTTATGGCTTCATTGCATTCATGTTTAGAAAGCTGAGAGAGATCAGTAGTAATTACCTGGTTGCTTGATGAACTAGTTTCATTTTCATCATAATTAGCCATCAGGGCTAGGTTGACATATTCCACATCATCATCTTCATTTATCCCATCTGCTGCCCAATCATCTTGAGTGAGAAAAGCTCTTTCCTTTTGTTTGAGCAAATCAAAATACTTCCTTTTGTAATCAACTTGCTCAAATTTCTTTTTCTCAGAATTTGGCTTCCTACACTCACTTGCAAAGTGTCCACTAATGCCACAGTTGTAACATTTGAACTTTGATTTGTCCACCATGTTTTTGTTTGGCTTAGTGAACTTTGTGTTTTTCCTGAACTTCATCTTTGCAAACCTCCTGGACAGAAAGGCCAGATGTTCATCAATATCATCAGATTCATCCTGACTGGAGTTGTCTTCATCCTCAGCAACTTGCTCTTTACCCTTGCTTGATTCTGATTTGCTTGTGCCAATTTTGAGACTTGGCATTGTCTTTTCCTCATTTCTAGCTTCAACTTTTTCACTGTCAGCTACAAGTTCAACTGATCCTCCTTTTCTCTTTCCCTTTTCCAACAGCTCATCTTGCTCCATCTCAAGTTCATAAGTCTTCAAAATTCCATATAACCTTTCAAGTGTGAAGTCCTTATAATCTTGAGAATTTCTTAGAGAAACAGTCATAGGCTTCCATTCCTTTGGTAGAGACCTTAGAAATTTTAAATTGGAGTCCTTGACTTGGTACACTCTCCCATACAGCTTTAATCCATTCAATAGTTTCTGAAATCTGTTGAATGTATCATTCAATGATTCTCCTTCTTCAAAGTGGAAATATTCATATTGTTGAATGAGAAGCTGCATTTTGTTTTCTCTAACTTGCTCAGTGCCTTCACAGATAAGCTGCACAGTATCCCAAATTTCCTTAGCAGTTTGGCTATTGATGACATTGTCAAACATATCTTGATCCAGGCCATTAAACAAAATGTTCATGGCTTTCTTGTCCTTGTGGACCTCTTCAATATCTTCAACAGTCCATTCTGCCTTTGGCTTGGGAATAGACTGTCCAACAGCAACTGTAGCAGTAGCAGCTGTGGCCACCTTGTGTGGGATGTGAGGACCATTCTCAATGCAGTTGATGTAGCTTTCATCTTGAGAGAGAAGATGTAAATGCATCTTCACCTTCCAGTGATGATAGTTATCTCTTTCCAGGATTGGAATCTTTACACCAATATCCTTCTTACTCATAATGTTAGCAGAATAGATCTTTAAACTCTTTGTATATTAAGAGCTTGCTCTGATACCAATTGTTATTCCCAGTGGACTAACAATGAGATTTACAGAAGGGGGGGTTGAATGTAAATCTCAAAACTTTTTCAAGTTTTGAGCAATTTGTAAGACTAAGTGTTTGAGTGATCAAATGTATGTAAATTGCTTGGAGCTGATGCAGACAGATATATATTTAAACACAAATGTAATGAACACAAAGAACTTAAAAACTTTTCCGGTGGATTTGTTGTTCCACCAGAGATGTGTTATTTCAGAAAATTTGTGATTCAAAATCAAATCACAGCTGCTTCCTAGTACAAACTAGATGATTTTCTCTCTTGATATTTCTAAACAGCTCAGGGAAAAATTCACATCTAGTTACTAGCTACTACTTGGTTTATATATCACCAAGTTTACAAGTGAAGACAAAGATGAAGTACAATAAAACAATAGTTCTCCACTTGTTTCTGTTCCATTTTTATCCAATATAATATGGAATTATCTGTTGACTTTCCATTATGAACCAGACTAAAAACGGCTGCTTTTTATGCTGTTCCTGAAATAGGCTACCACATCTCTGTCAATCCATGTGCCTCTGTCAGCTTTGTTAACTGTCACTATCAACTGCTATGAGACTGAGCATCCGTTGAAGCTTTCATCCGTTGATGGCTTTATCCGTTGATGCTCTAGCAGTGCATCCGTTGAAGCTTTCATCCGTTGATGGCTTTATCCGTTGATACTCTAGCAGTTGAAGCTTTATCCGTTGAAGCACTTATCCGTTGAAGCGTTAGAGACATCCGTTGAAGCTTAGTTTCTTATCCGTTGAAGGTCTTCAATATCCGTTGACACTTCTTCACTTATACAAAATTACAAGGTATGAAATATTTACAATTAGCCCTCCTACTTGTACATCCATTAGTAGTCAACATGACTGATTATCTCCTAACAACATCTAAGAATTACAGCTTGAAATCAGAGAGTGAGATGTGCTACTATACCAAACTTATTGCTAAGTAAGGCTACTCCTTCAACGGATAGCCAAGATGGTCTTATCCGTTGAGGCTACAAACACTAGATTTCTACTTAAGTGTTTTGCTGAACTTATCATCAAACTAATACACATATTCCTAACAATATTGTACATGATTTTTAGGCACTAATATTTTAAGAACAATATTTCTTGAAAAATATAAAAAAAAACAAATTCTTAAATAGGTTCCATATGAAAGACGAAATATTTATAATAAGATACAATATATGTAATCAATAAAACAAATTCAAAATCAAGAAAAAAATGACAATACAACCCCCACTTCATATTGTATTTTAGCATTACTTATGTCTGACACATTTAAATCATACCCCGTTAAAAATTTAATAATATTCGTATCACATTTTTCAAACAACTTAAACGTTCAATTTAATTTTAGGTTATTTCTTAACAAAAAAGATATTAGTTTAAGAAAGAGTATTAAAAATTTAATATGATGTTTGATCAGAGCATGAAAGAAATATGCGTTTATTATCTGAAAGTATATCAGTCAAATTTGTATTTTTTATTTTTACATATTCTAGTTTCACTTATTCTTCCATTACCAATGCCTAAAAATATACTACCTCCGTCCCTCCCAATTGTTATCGTTTCTGGGAGAGTGTTCGGCACGCATTTTAAGATAAATAAAAAATATAGTTTTATAACTTTTTTTAAAAAATTTCTTTTTCTGAATAAAAATAGAATGTTTAAACTTTTATTCAGAAAAATAAAATTTTAAAAAAAAGTTATAGAACTATACTTTTTATTCATCTTAAAATGCGTGTCGGACACTCTCCCAGAAACGATAACAATTAAGAGGGACGGAGGGAGTAATAGTTTAACAATAAAAAAAATCTAGAAATCAGTCGACATTCTAAAATTATAACTATTTAAATAATAATTTAATTAATAAATGTTAATATATTTATTAAATAGGCATTTTCTAGAAAATAGTTAATAATTAAGTCAATAAAGTGCGATACTAAAAATAAAAAAGTAAATTTGTTAATTTCATTAAAAGCATTTAACAAAATTTAATCATATATTAGAAAAATAATAATTGAGTAAAATGCTAAGAATTATAAAAAAAGTCATTTATGTTCAAAATGATGCCATCAAACTATTATGTCCATGTAATCCAATCCGATAACATATATTTTTACTCTACAGTAAAAAGCAAGCAAACTGTATATATTGGAGTAAGTTGCAAAAATTGCAAAAATCTAATTTGTACCAATAGTGAAATTCTACATTAAAAGACGTGCCAAATTATTTGTCAATAATACTGTGCGGGGTGCCTGAGTTCTCTCAGTAATTTAAACTTTTTAACTCCAAAAGCAACAACAAGATATAAAAAATAAAATTAAAGTTAAAAACTTTATCCTAACGGGTGTATAAATAGATTATAATGTTCATAAAGCAGTTAGCTTATTAACGGCCAGTAACAAAGTACACATCGGTTAAAAATATTACATAATTTTAATTATATGTACAAATAAAATTATCCGTATTGTTTCGGAAAAGTAACAAATTTATTATCTAAAACAGAAAAATAACATGTTTTGACTAAAAAAATATAATTATTTAGTTCTTAGTAATTAATTTTTATTTTATTAATCAAATCACCCGTGATATTTTTGGAAAAGTAGGTATTTTAGTTGAAAAAAATAAAAAAGGTAAATTATTTTAATTGAAAAAGGTAATTGATTTATATACTAATTAGGATTAAAATTAGATTTATTAGTCATCATAATATTTTATTTTACAAAACAGAATTATCTTTGACGTTTTTGAAAATGAGGTATTTTAGTCCAAATGATAAAAAAGATAACTGATTTAGCTCAAAATGGTAATTGGTTTATAAGCTAATTAGGAAAACCACAATTAAGGGTAATTATGTAAAAATAACAATAATTATTAAGTAAGGTGTAAGGTTCATTAAGTAAATATAGAAAATACCAAAAAACATGCATTATATCAAAACTTTTAAGGTCTATAATATTATAGATAGACGTATTTAATAAAATAAAAATTATAACATGATCAAAGAATTTTAAATTACTCAATGTCTACTGAGAGTGAAAAAATACTGTATGCATTACTCTTAATTAGAATAATGAACGTAATATATGCCATCATTTATAATTTCGCACAATTGAAGCGTATGGCAAAAAGTTTGCTTGTGGACAATCTGTCCCTTTAGTAAAAGGAATAACTTTTTTTCCAAGCTGGATAAAATTTTTCCAGTATAATCCAACTTTAGATGTGTTGCGTCAAAAATGTTCGATAAGCACACAAAAGTAAAGAAATCGAGGTGTGAAATGTACAAAAAAATTATCAGGGACGCATATTTTTACATTGATAGGAAAATGAGAACGTAATTAGAGTGGAACACTGACGTGACAAAATTTTGTAATCTTTGAAAATAAAAGAACGTTTATGATATCAAATTATTCTCTGTATAGGGAATAAAATTATAATAGACTAGTTTATTATTCAAATAGCATTTAAAGGGAAAAAAGAACTTTACATGCTTTTGAGGCACATGGGAATAAATAAATAGGCTCTTTTCTTTAGATTAAAACAAAGCAGATAGAAAAAAAGCAAAGTAATGTCTCTGCATATAACATCGGGATTCGATATAAAATAATACTAGTATTATAAATAAATAGTGTTTAACGGTATAAATTAAAGATGCTTATTATTACAACATTCTTCGAACTTTATTCCCCGTCTATGAAAAATGACTTTTCTTGTAAAGCTAACAGCAAATAAAGGTGAAACCAAGAATATGTTTTTCTCGCATTGTGCCCAATGGCAATGTAAATATTCCCAAAAATCACAACCATCATATACATATGAAGATATAAATATGTGTGTATAAGTTGAGTCTGGAAGAGAAGTTGATACATAGGACACAGAGGGAGGCAAGCTCTCATACATTGTCAAGAGACTGAGAACCTAGGTGCTCTGTTTTTGGCCTAAGAACATTTTCTACTTAACAGGCAACAAGACATTCTACATGACAAAACATGCCCCCCACCCAGCCCCTATCATTGACTTCCTACATACTTCCTCTTTAAGATCAAATATCAAAGATGGACAACATGATGGGCAAACAATCCTACTCCACAAATTAGAAATTATTAGACAGGCCAGACACAAATTCGGAAATGATAAACTGAAAATAAAACCACACATGAACGAGACCGACAAATATCGGCATGTGTCATTTACTCAAAAGGGGATACATCGATGAGCGTGATGGAAATTCCACCAATCAACAATTCACCTATCAAATGATTCTGTAATAGTTGACAAACGATAATCAAAATGGTAAATCGAAATGCCCCCCTTGAAACTAGAGTAATTTCTCTGAGGATAAGATATTAGGAATTCCGCACAGACTTGTATACATTTCTGCTAATAAACAAGTTGTGATTTGTATATGAATCATTGCTTTCTTCCTCGTCCTTTCTTTGCAGGTTGTGCTTCTGCTTGTTCTTTTCCAGCTACTTCATTAAAATCCACTGAAAATAGAAGGGTAAAGGATGCTTCCTTAGTAATTGACTCACGAAAGTGTATACTTCAGTACCACAACTTACATATCACACGTAGGTGGCTGTATAGAAGTTTGCAATTTCTGATGATAATTGATAATGTTTTAATCTACAAGTTCTATTACAAATCAGAAAAGGTAAAGATATGAAATAGTGTGCACACCTAAAGCAATCAACATTAAGCAAATGCATCCTTTTAAGAAATAACTTCAAACAAGTTAAAAATGTCTCTTTAGTTATTCAAATTTGTGCTTTTCAATTACAAAACCACCAACTACTTTATAAATTTTACAATTATACTTGTAAATGCAAGCTGAACCATTATCCTAATAATTAAGTTTCTTTGTGTTGAAAACATATGCTAGCGGAATTCCTCACCTCAAGTACATGAACAGTATTTAATAATTGGTTGTATTTTATGCAAAATCAACATCTGCTATATGATCAAGATAAGATATCAAGTTCAAGAATTACCTTCAGGCCCACGAGCCATCAAAGTAAAAAATATGTTATTGAGCTTCTCCATCTTCTTGGCATCTTGAGCCTGATCTGTCTTAAACTTGAGACACTAGAAGATATAAAAAACAGGACATCATTATATGGAAAGGTCACAATAAAGCTCTGATTTAAGATATATATCCATTCTCAATGTGGTCTATAAAGAGCTAAAACATATATCAAGTACACAAAAGAAATCCACAGGAAAGAGCTGAGCCTGAGAGTCCTAACGTAAGGAGTAGTATCTTGACTCAATAAACTACTGATGCCAATACATTTTTTATAGTAAGTTCTATAATTAGGGACTACAGCGTACATATACGTTACACATAAGAAATCCACAAGAAAGACTTCATAGCTGAAATAGCATATCATCTTCTAGAAGTTTGCAACTCCCATGAAGAATTTTGTCACCCACCTAATCTTTGAGACAATTTCTGATAAATCCAACACAGGCTAGCACATTTATTTGAAGTGCCCCGTTTATGTCAACCAAGTGATTAAATAAAAGTCCCATTCACTTGGATTCCTCTGTCAAAGAGTGACATTCAAAACAATGCCAACTAGTTATTTCTATTACTATTAATTTTTTCTGGGGGGAGGAGGGGGGAATTTAGGTGCACGAAAGCATTTTCTTCAAAAATCACAACACTTATCTTAACTCGGTAGGAACAAAATTCAACCCAATACAGATGTATGTACCAATATTGTACTTCAAGACAAATTAGAACACTGCTGACAAGATGATTTCTTAACAATGGTCCTTGTTTAGAAAGGGCGAAAGGGGTATATAGCACTCTTAAACTCAGCTAAGCATAAGGTCAATTGTATTTTGCATCTTATATTTCAAGCCATAGTGCTATTATTTATTATTATAGTTACGTATGATCACTGACTATTTGCAATAAACTTGTCAAAGTGGAATATACAAGAAGGCAGCAGGAAGGGAAGTAAAACATCTGACATGTGCGTAATAATTATAATTAACCTAAAGAGCCGACTTCAACAGAGTCACTGATCAAAATTAATGTTTTTTGTGGTCACTTGTGGAAATCCCCTCCACATTTTATGCAAGGGACAATCTGATCTTGAGCTTGCAGTTCCAATTACTAGTCAATGATCAATTCGTGATTTATTAATCAATGATAGTATTGCAGGGTGGTAGTAAAAGTCTCAACTTGTAACAATGTAACAAGCTGGGTTTCGGTTGATCCTTTCCGGACACATTACAAAGGAACTTATCAACCCTCGGAGCAATGGTGATGTAAAATATGTGTAGGTACTGCTATAATTTAGCACCAAAAAGTACTTTTTAGTGCTAAAATAGCACCATGTTTCCAATGCATGGTTCTATTTTCAACTAAATTGTTTCATATTTAAACAACTTCCTCAACTAATTGTATTTGCCACATCATTTTTTTGAAAAAAAGAGGGAAGTAAATAAATATGGAGGTAGTTTAAATATGAAACAATTTAGGTAAATATAGAACCATGTATTGGAGACATGGTGCTATTTTAGCACCAAAAAGTACTTTTTGGTACTAAATTATAACAATAGCTATACACTTATTTTTACATCACAATTGGCTTTCCTCTTTTCTTTTATATAAAGCACAAACTTTAGCATTGTGATATTTTAGCACAATATTTAGACCACCATTGGAGTGGTGTTTTAGGTTTTTGTTCTATAATATAGCTATAGCACACCATTGGACATGCTCTTAGATCGTCCAGTGATGGTGCCAAAATACGTATAACTACTGCTATAATTTGAAACCTAAAAGTGATTTTTGGTGCTAAAAGATAACTTATAGTCCAGTAGATAGATGCAAAATAGCATCAAACATATCTAAATAAATTTATATTTCAATTACCTAATCTTAAAGTACACAACTATGTTTATCACTATTAATTTATTACTAATTTATTTTGACACTTGCATGCTTAGGTGACAAATATAGCAACATCTATACTTGGTTCTATATTTAACACCAAATATAACATTTTGCTATTTTACATCCAAGTTTAGCATCTCCTTGGAGTTAGCTATTTTGCTTGGGTGCTATATCATAACAATAGAAACCCTTTTAGAGCAAGTCCAATGGTGGTGCTAAAGTGGGTGCTATTGCTATAATATAGCACTCAAGAAAAAAAACGAATTCCAATGGGATGCTAAACTTAAATGGAAAATAGCAAAAATGCTATGCTTGGTGCTAAATATAGAACCCAGTATATATGGTGCTATAATTGTCACCTAAACATGCAAGTGGGTAAAATGAATTAATGAAGTGATAATGACAAACATAATGGTATACTTTAAGATTTGGAAATTCAAATATAACTTTTTTTGATAGGTTTAGTGCTATATTGCATTTAACCATTGAAGCATGAGTTCTATTTTAGCACAAAAAATTACTTTTTGGATTCAAATTATAACAATAACTATACTTATTTTAGCACCACCATTGGACTTGCTCTAATGATCTAAGAGCATGTCCAATGGTGTGCTACATCTTTTGCTATAGTATACGTATAATAGCACCGACATTGGACTTGCTCTTAGCACCGACATTGAACTTTCTCTTACATATGAAAATATATATGGACAACTAGACAGGGACAAATGCACACATAAGAAACTCAAGAATACCACCATCCACGTCTACTGCTTAAGAACGAATGTAAACTACACTCACAAGTGCCACTACAGGGCGATAGGGCGATTTTA
The DNA here is from genome assembly GCF_009905375.1 of Apium graveolens. NCBI lineage: Eukaryota > Viridiplantae > Streptophyta > Magnoliopsida > Apiales > Apiaceae > Apium > Apium graveolens. The sequence continues at coordinate 130,984,115 of NC_133656.1, forward strand.
ACATAATGCAGATCCAATTTCACAAGAACAGATTGTAATTTATCCACAACTGATTTGCTGAATCCTAAGGATTTAAATGTACTCTTTTGTATCCATAATTTTTCTGGATCGAATTAAGCATCACAGCTCTTTCTACCCATCCTCTAGATTGTCCTTTATGTTCCATGTTGCGATAGAAACTAATTACCCTTTTTACATGAGGACAAATGGAAATACCATAATCTCCAAGTTATGTTTGTCGCAAGTAGTATAATAATTCTTTTACTATCGAGAATGTAAACTTCTTTGTCATACTCATTCTTCAAGGAATAAACATACAAGAGATTTATCAATAAAAAAAAGTAGATTCACCCTTCTTTCAAATTCAATATACAAAATTACGTACCTAACTGTACACTAACACCAAATTCTACTAAGACCATTGCCAAGTTTCTACTCTTATCACCAAATTTTTGGAAAACAATTTTGCCAAGTTTCTACTCTATCACCAAATTTTCAAGTAAAGTGGTGGCTCAGTTTTAACTAGTGCAGCACTTCTCCGAAACACGAAAACAATGCCTCGCTAAGAAATTAACAATTCACAAAATTCAGCACGACTCGGATAACGAAACCAAAATACGAGAAAGAAAGCAATACCTCTTTGTCATCAGTGACCTTAAGCACCAATTTACCATCACAATTTCTGTATTTCATCACATAACGTGTCTACAAATTATTACAAAAAAAAACACACAATATTAATTCAACAAAATCATAAATTAAAAGAAAAAACTTAAAAACTATAAATACAAAAATCAAAGCATATATATGGTTATTACCTTGTCTGGGTGAGCACGAAACAACAGAACTGATCGTTCTACAAAGTCGTCCCATGATGTAATATAAACCATATTGTACAACGTTAATCCACCAGATTATATATATGTTGAACTTAGTATGTGTAATTATGTGTATATATAGGGTTCAGAGGATTATTTTTGGATCTGTATGATTCAGTTTCATAACACTGGGAGGGGTGGGGTTAAAATATTGAATTACAAAGCCTAAAACCCCCTTCGGGTCGGGTTTTTGATTGTTTGGGCCCAAATTTATGTGAAGGGATTTGGTTTTCTTGGATCCATTTTAATTTCTTTCCGAAAAAATATAAAAATATTTATTTTTTATTTTCAATATTTAATGATCGAAATTAGAGCGGGAGGGAAAATCAAAACTGTGACTTATTATGAAAAAATTAGGGCCTTTTTACCCGCACTATGCGAGCTCCAAATTTCTTCATTTTCTTTCGGATTCCGTCATTTAACAACGTAAATTATATGTGTTATTTATGTTGTTAATTAATAAAATGTAAAGATCATTAAATTTGTACGTTCCACCGTAAGTTTGCCGGTGAATTTGAATATTTTTAGTATGAATAATGTCACTTTGAAGTAAAATAGGATATATATATATAATACGATTTTTTTTCTAAAATTATTAATAAATGAACTTTAAAATTAATGGTACGGTTTGAACAAATAATGTTCAAATATAAGAATTGAGTAATTTAATTTTTAAAATATTAAAAAGTATTTTTAAAAATATGTTAAAACCAAAATATATGCACAAATGTCTATTTATGCATATTTTTTATATTTTATAGGTATAATAAAAAGATTGACTTAAATGGTAATTGGACATAATAAAGTCCACCAATTGATTGGATTTGGGCATATGAGAGTTGGATTTGGGCATAACTAACACAGTCCATTGAAACAGAGGTATCACGCACTCCTGAATCCAAATAACGTTCTGAACTCCGATTACACTTCGACTTCGACCGTTCCGAACTCCGGCTACACTTTGACCATTCAATTGTCGATAATGGAGGTAACTCTATTTTGTTTTTTGTTATTTCATAACTGATTATTGTTCAGGGTTTATATTTTAAGGCTCAATTCAGGATTAATTAATGTTAAAAGTATTTCTGTTGATCATCATATTATATTCAATTCTTCTTCATTGATCTAAGGACATTCATATTGTTTATAGTTTAATTTGCTTAACTACATGTTTAAAACTAAAGACCTAAATTCAAATTCAAAATTTTAGTGAGAGTAAGAAATCTGACCATTATGTTTAATCTCAAAATTTGGATTGAATGCCTTATTAGACTTGACTTAGGTTAAACAAACAATTTTAACTCTGTGCATGTATCATCCGCACTATGCATGCTATTTTGTACATAAGATACTTTTCTTAAATCCACATATTTTTAAATGTAAGACGCATTGTTCAATAGAGATTATAGTTTTATATTTTGTTTGACGATTATACATTGAACACTTATTTTTGATCATACGACCTTTTTAAAAAAGACAGTGTAATTTGTTGTTGTTTATTATGTTTATGATCTATAATAAGATGAACTCTTGAAATAGATTGTATAATGACATATGAACTATCTTTTTTTTTTCTTTTAAATTACAGCAAATGAAAACGTTGTATTCTAAATTGACGGATGGAAATGAGACAAGTAAAATAACATCAGATTTTAAGTCTTAAAATTGTTAAGAAAGACTGTACTTTTTGAATTTGTGAGTGTTATATTTATTTGTAGGAATAGTCCGAAAGTCGATATGCAGCTTCCTTTGTGCAAATGTGGAAAAAGACAAAGATGGTGCATTTGTAAGTCAAAGTACCATTCAATTTCAGTCTAAAAAAAGTAAATTGTTGAAAAATATGGCTTTTCTGGGTTAATGTAGTAAATATATGTCTAAATGCAGAGGATTCCGTATTTATTTATCGAGAGGCTTGGTCACCAACTTGACAAACATGAACACCTCAAGTGTAATAATATAGTATGTAGTGCAGTATATGATAAGTATAGGAAGAAAATATGGGGTTTATCTTTAAATTTAATGGTCTGAAAATGTACTCTCTTGTACCATTTGAGTATTTTGGAAACAGAAGTTTTGGAGTCTACCTTTTCAATCATATGGCTAGTGCGCTCATCCAAAAATTGAGCCATTGGAGTTTTTTACAACTGATAAGTATAAGAACCAGAATCTAAATGAATTTGTATATGGTAGTGACCACGACACTACCGAAAGGTATATCACTTCTGCTATGTACAATGCAATTGAACACGATCCCGAGGGATTCATGATTGAGGTGAAGGGAGCTAACAATATGAATGAGATGCAAACTTTGGTAATGACTTTAGAATGATATAGTCCATACTATATTTATACATATATAAACATATATACCTCTTATAATATGATAATCTGATTAAAATTAATGGACATTAATTGAAAAAGGAGCTTCAGAAACAATATAATAAATGAAAAGAGATGAAGCAGATTGTTTTAAAGCTTGGACGAAGGAATTGAAAAGTAGATGTGCAAGTGATGGACGATAAATGTACGTTTGGGAGAGGCTAGAATACTTTAGTGAAGGATTTGGATCTTGAAGATGGTGATGTGATTACCATGAATATCGTAACAAAATCACCAGGTGAAATTCTACTTTCCATTTTCTTAAAAGAAGATATTCAGTCTGAGAAAGCAGTAGGTACGATTTAATTAAACTAGGTTGTATAGGTGGATTAATGACTTCATTAAAAACAAAGAAATCATTTTTTTAATATTAAAAAACAAGGGTTAGGGATGGTGTAAGGCCTTTTTATAATCTCTTGTGTTCTACAACTATGGATCATGGATATGTTGTAAGTGATAGAATAATTTAAGTTTAAATGACACTTTTTCGTAAGTTGCCTGATCTAATGTGATTTTGTTTTTATTGTTTTAGTCTCCACAGTGTTAATCAGACAGTTCCGCTTTTGCTAGGATAGAAGACTGTGAACATACTTGTTGATACTAAAGTGATTGTAATTAATGAAATTGAATGGCAGATAAGATACCACAAGAGATTGAGTATTATTTACGGGTTGCAAAATCTGATAAATTATTTTGCACTGAATGATTGTGATAGTATTATTTTTAGTTTTGGTTCAGAATGATAGTTAAATGGCAAAATCTTTAATGCTGATGGGGGGATATGACATCTATTAGACGCCAAAGAAGTTGTACAAAAAGGCGACATGTGATGATTGTTTTCTGTTTGAGACTACTGGGAAAGATTCATTTCAGGAAATATGTATGAATTTAAAATTTATTTTCCTTAAAATTTTCCTCTTGCTTATCGTTTTGTTTTGTTCCTTAAACGCTGCATAAAGTCATTATGTTAAGTAGAAATAAGCTTATAATTTTAGTTATACCATGCCATAAAATTTGGAATTGATAGTTTGAGTATGCATCGTTGTCCATATGTGCTTTTATGTTTTTTTTAATATTTATAACTTTTTTATGGTCAACATCTATTTGAATTACTGCAGCAATTTTTTTTTTTTCATGTCTGATAGTAAATACAGGATAAGGAAGTTGAGGTCATTGGTACAGAACCTATGCAAACTGACGTGAATGTGGGAGATGATGATGAAACTGCGGCTACTAATGTTGATGAGGTCAATGTAGAACATAATGTGGAAAATGCTTTGGGTCAGCTATTCTCAAAGACGTTGTTTGAAAGCAATCTTAACAACGGATGCCATGGAGTGGTAATTTTTTTATATAAGCTTGCTTTTGGTTATTGGTGTGTGAAGTTCTATATATAATTTTAACTTGTTGTTCGGTGTTGTGTTAGTATATCATGATGTGAAACTTTTATTTTGTTTACTTTTACGTTTAAAATAGTTGCACATCGGTATTCTGTATTAAACTATTGTTATACTTGATTTTGTTGAAAGTGTAGTTTTTATGAACATCGTGTTTTGGTTTGGACATCATATTCCGAATGACATTAAATTCCGGAATCGTGACTGGAAAGCCGGGGATGAGTCCAGGTTTAGAATAAAGGTATAACTTGGGATATCAAAATTGTTTTAAATAATGGTAGAAGAAGATTTTCTGGAGGATGGAGCAAATTTATCAGTGATAAAAATCTCAAGAAAGATGATACCTTGCGTTTCACGTTGCGAGAGGATACACACATTCCTGTGTTTGACATTGAAGTTAATCCGGTAATTTGAAACTCTCTGTCTTTGTATTATAAATCTTCCTAGAAATGGTAGTCGATCTTCAACGGATCTTTAAGTATCAAATGACTGAGTTGAATGCTCATGTTGTTAGAACTTATTTATCTGACTATTAAAAAGTGGAACACTAAGTATTATCTATGACGTTTGAGTTTAACTTGTCTTTTTATTATCATCGGTATTATATTTGGATATTTTGATTGTATTATGTCGATGAGCTTGTGCAAATTTTAAGTTGTAATTTCGAATGTAACTTGTATTAATATTTATATAAAAGACAAATTTTGTCTTTTTAGATGGTCTATGACTCCTATAGTATAGTGATATAAATTTGTAGTTAAATGCTTATATCATATTGGTAGACTTGTATAAAATGTGTTCCTTAGTCCAGTTTTATAAAACAAATTAGAATGCTTTTAAATTTATCATTATGTTATTAGTAAATTTGCAATCACTAACTATATAATAGACCTATCTTATTATAGTTAAAATAAACATAAATAATTAAATCATGAATGATATCCGCAAAACAAATGAACAATAGTAAACCATACAAAATAACTTTGTCCTCAAACCAAATAAGAAGATAATATGAAAACCTTAGAGTCATAAACTATACGGCAATTTTATGTTTAAAATAGGAAATAACAAATCTTCAATAGCAAACTTCAAGTAGTACATCTCCAACATTCCTCTAAACACATGTTTAGCAATGCTTAGACCATGTTTAGCAACTTAGACTTTCTGTCAGGACGAAAACCAATATTTAATTTTTTAAATTTATCGTAGTAAATGAAAATTAAAAAAAAACTATTGAACAAAGGAATGTAAGTGATTTATGCAAAATAAAAATACATTGCATAAATTTATCTTACCTTTTTAATTTTTTTGGTCACTGATCTTGCGGATGCTGGAGTATGATCATTGCCATCAAGTTCCACCGACTAAAACAAATAAAAAGTACTTTGTTTAAACATTTTTTGGCAGAAAAAAAGTTATAAAAGTAGGATTGGAATATTTTAACATATAATAACTAAACTTACATTAACGGAAAAGTTGTTGGACAAAGATTCTGATATATATGTGGACATTCTGATGGGCTTGGAGTTGACATAGTTATGTCAAATATGTCATCTGCATCAAAGATGGTGTTATCCTCAGTTACATTTGCTTTGTTCAACTGTATAATGACTGTGACTTCATTTCCAACCAAATCTTTAATTACTTGAGGAAGGCCTTCTTCAGGAGCCCGAGACATCACAACCGCTATTAAACACTTGAATTGTTAACTTAGACCATTATATTGGATCTGAATACCAAAAATTAAATACCTTCTCAAAATCATTATAAGCTTTTGCTACACTTGTGCCAATAATCCTTCTAGCAGCTCGGTCCATGAGAATAACATTACAAGAAAATGTATCATCTTCAGCAAGCACCATGATGCGGAACCTATTTTGATAAAGATTTAAGTGGTATATAATGCAAGTTGGATTGAGTACATAGTAAAGATTAATCAATTCAATATATAAGACTAATATCTTGTACCTTTTAGGGGCAACAAGAATTATGCAAGGACAATTATTACATCGAAACCTCCTGTCAAACCGCTCAACCTCTTGTTGACATTTGTTACTGTTAATGTTTGTGCCCTAGAGACATTAGGATTATTAATGTTTATGTTCTATCGATTATTCTTTTTATAATTTATTAATTCTTAATTTACTGCGATATAAATGTTAGATTAATAAATGTCCTTGGAATATGATATGCAATTCTATATCTCTAAGTACGTGACTTAGAAATGAGATTATGAGAATAATATCAATATTACTAAAGGTCCCTAGTCGAGTATTATTATTAAGGGACAATAATAATGCATTAAGACTGGTGTGTTTGTTGGCTGATGATCACATCTCATTGATCATAGGTATAGTGATACTAAAGTCAAAAACACAGGCAAATGTATATGTACATGGTGCTGGACATACCTTATGTGAGATTCTACATGTCTGTTGTGTCATAAGTAATTCTCACAGTGATAATGATGTAATGGTCCTTAGACCTGAAATCATTATATTTCTATACGAGAATTAATATACATTGATTCCATTAAAAGTTATCCTTGATCGGGTAATGATAAAAGTGGACATTGGGTATATTATGAATCGTATGAGAAATATGAATGATCTAGATGGGATTTAACCCTCCTATTTTAGGAGTGATATTATTGGCCTCTTGTGTGAGCTAGACTATGAAATGCGTGGCCACACTCAAATGTTGATTTGATATGATAGTCTACTCATTGATCAAGAAAACTTGGATTAAACTATGATGAGGATGATACATTACATGCCTCTAATTTAATCTATAATATTTTGGTTAAAGGGATTATATTACATTGTACATTATTCACAAAAACTTTAATCGATCACCGATTCAATTATTATTACTTGGGTAGCAATGATGTATTACTAGATGCCGCTCATTGTTTACGATTTTAAATTAGATTTAAAATTCGTTGCCAACGTAATAATAACCTATAGGGTCACACACTAAGAATGTTTGAAGGATTATTTAATTTAAATTAGATTTAAATTATATTAAAATAATTCGAATTATTTATAATATTAATTAAGTATGACTTAATTAATTAGATAAATATTGATATTCAAATTTACTAATATTAATTATGAAATTTATTTGTTAAATAATCAAGTGAGACTTAATTATAATACAAATAGGAATTTCGAATTAATAATAACTCCTAATTAGTTAAGAGTTATAATTCGTTTTTCTACTCTCTCTATATAATATCTCTTGTGTGGCTGATTTTGCAAGCAAGAGTTTTACTAAAACCCTAGCCACCAAGAGAGAAGATGGAGAGAGCAAGAAGAAGAAACGAGTTTATGCTAGTACACATCCAATCCTTGAGTTCGAACATTCGTGTGGATACCGATAGAGCGTAGATCGCGAGAGCGGGATGCGTGGTGATTGAACAAGTTTTGGATCTCCATTAGTCAACCAATTGGTAAAGCTTCTTAAAGTAAACAATCCGATCTACGAATTAAATATATGTTTTTCGCATGGATCCTGCGGTGCGTTTCGAAAATTCTGATTTTTTACGTTTTTAATTACTGTTTCCTTTGCGTTTATGTGCTCGAAACCCAATAGTTACAACTGTATGTTAGATATATTTGTGATGTCATGTCTAATATAATTTGTGTTTAGTTTTCAGATCTTACTTAACAGGACAAATCAGTACTTAACTGGAAATCAGTACTTATACTGAAGTCAGGACTTAAGATATCAGAACTTAAGTTGTCAGAACTTAAGTTATCAGGAGATATTTATCAGGAGATAATATCAGGACTTAAGGAGACGTTCAGATAAGGAAGACGGCTGATTGAAAGGAAAGAAGATCGAGACAAACATAAGAAGAGATATGCATGGAGAAGAATTCTATGAAGAATAGAATACTTGGAAGAAAAGATAACTGATTGATATATATTAGGAAGCAGAATTGTATTTGATATCAATTAGAAGTTTATCTTGTAACTGTATAGTATATAAACACAGACATAGGGTTTACACTATATGTATTATTATAATTGAGTTTATTATTCATTATAACCCTAGCAGCTCTCGTGGTAATTTGTTCATCACTGAGAGAGGACAGTTCTTTGTAACAGAGTTTATTGTGTTGAATAAAATCTATTTTCTGTTACTTGAGTTCTTATATTCGATTTAATTGTAGTAAACACTGTACTCAACCCCCTTCTACAGTGTGTGTGACCTAACAAGTGGTATCAGAGCAATCTGTTAACATATATACAGTAAAGATCCAAAAACAATCATGTCTGAAGAAGTACAAACTCCAACCAAGCCCACCAAAACTGAAGAAACTCCAAAGACTCAAATCCATAATCGATATGAGACTATTAGGGTTCCCATACTGAAACCTTCTGAGTACTCCATATGGAAGGTGAGGATGTCTATGATTCTGGAAGCTACAGATCCAGAATACCTTGACAGAATTAATGAAGGACCACAAAGCCAACCAAGCTCTCTGTTGTAGTTGCAGATCAACCAGAACAGACTGTACCAAAGGAGAAAAGTGAATATACAGCTGGAGATATCTCATCTATTACAAAGGATGCAAAGGTAAGACATTTGTTGCACAGTGACATTGATAATGTCATGTCAAACAAGGTAATTAACTACAAGACTACAAAGGAGATATGGGATGCCTTGGAGATAAGATGCCAGTGAACTGACTCAATTAAGAAGAACATGAGGACTATACTCACTCAAGAGTATGAGCACTTTGACTCAAAACCTGATGAGTCATTGACTGGTTTATATGATAGATTTGTCAAACTCTTGAATGATCTGTCACTGGTGGATAAGGAATATGATCTTGAAGATACTAATCTGAAATTCCTTTTAGCTCTTCCTGAAAGTTGGGATTTGAAGGCCACAACTATAAGAGGCAACTATGCTCTTGATGAAACTACTATTGATGAAATTTATGGCATGCTCAAGACTTATGAACTTGAGATGGATCAAAGAAGCAAGATGCATGGGAGAAAGTCAAGGACAATTGCTCTTAAGGCTGAGGAGGAATCCCCTAAAGTGGGTGTCTCAAAGAAAGGCAAAGGAAAGGCTCTCATCACAAGGTCTGATACTGAGTCATCAAGTTCTGATAGTGATGAGGATTCATAAACTAAAAGTTTATATGAGATGGACCCTGATGAAGAGATGATGAAGCTGTGTGCTCTTATGGTGAAAGGAACACAAAGATTGCATACAGGAAATTCATAAGGGGAAAGAAGTTTTCCAGGAAAGGTGCAAGTTCTGATAAGAAAGGTTTCAGAAAATCTGAAGAAAAAGGAGGAAAGTCTGACATAGGAGATTACTCAAATGTCAAATGCTACAACTGTGGTGAGAAAGGCCACATATCTCTTGGTTGCAAGAAAGTGAAGAGTGACAAAGGCAAGGCACTTGTCACAAAGAAGAAAAGATGGACAAACACTTTAGATTCTGAAAGTGAGGTGAACTATGCCTTGATGGCAAATGCTGATAGCAGTTCTGAAGCTGCTGAGTTAAAGGTACCTCAAACTACTTATGCCTTTCATACTGATGATATTACTGAGTTGAGAAGATATCTTAAAACCATGTTCATTAGTTATAGAGATCAAACTTTAACATGTGAAAGATTAACTTCTGAAAATCTTGCTTATAAAAAGAGGAATGATTATTTAGAAAAAGAGTTAGTTATGTTCCATCAAACTCAGAAAGATAGAGATGATGCTTTCTATGTTAGAGATGGAGTGCTTAAAATGAATGAATCTTTAAAAACTGAGTTAGAAAAGGAAAAAGAGATTATCAGGACTTGGACTAACTCTGGCAGAACAACTCAAAATTTGTTAAGTAGTGGAAACTGGAAAAAGGGCAGGTTATGGAGATAATAAGAATGATAAAGGAACTGTAGAAATTGAGCCTATAGTTGTTAAACAAAAGCCAAAGGTAAATCCTGTTAAGTTTATAGCTGTAAAGTCTGATATTGATAAATCAGAAGTTAAAGAGAAATTAACTTCTGAAAAACCAAAACAGGATAAGCCAACTGAAGTTAACATATGCTTAATGACAAAGAAGCAGCTTAAGCATAAGCTGAAAGATGTTAAGAATGTAAACAAGGTAAAGCCACCTAGGAAAAATAGGAATGGAAAGGAAGGTGTGAATAAAAGCAATGATTATAAGCCTGTTCCTAATGCTCCTAGAAAGAAATGTTATAACTATGGAAATTCTAACCACCTGGCTTCTTTTTGCAGGAAGAATAAGAACATAAACTCCTTACCTTCAAAATCAGGAGTTAAGAGTCAGTCTGTTAGATATAGGCCACAAAATCCTTGTTTTCATTGTGGTAGTTTATGGCATTCAATTTATACTTGTAAGGAATATCATAGTTTGTACTATGATTATTATCAAATAAAACCTTCTTTAAAGAAAGTTAGCATTATTCCTTCTAGTGTAAGTACTGAAGCAAAGTCTAATATTGCAAATTTTGATAAGAAAAATGTTAACATAAATTCTGATACTAAATCCGCTGCAAATGTTAACAAACTTAATAAGGCCAAAGGATCCAAGCAAGTCTGGGTCCTTAAAACTTATAATTAGTGGTCTTTGTGATTGCAGGGCAACAGGAAAAACATCCTAGTTCTGGACAGTGGATGTTCAGGACATATGACTGGAAATAAAGCCCTGCTATCAGACTTTGTGGAGAAAGCTGACCCAGGTGTTTCTTATGGAGATGGCAACATGGGAAAAACTCTGGGATATGGTAATATCAATCTTGGGAATGTTATCATTAAAAAAGTAGCTCTAGTCTCAGGACTTAAACACAATTTGCTGAGTGTTAGTCAAGTCTGTGACAGAGGTTATCATGTGGATTTCTTTGAAGAACACTGTGAAGTTGTAAGCAAATCTATAGGCAAAGTTGTTCTGAAAGGATACATGCATGGTAACATTTATGAAGCCAAGCTTTCAACAAGTACTGATGGTTCAGCAATCTGTCTGTTAAGTAGAGCATCAATTGAAGAAAGCTAGAATTGGCACAAGAAACTCTCTCATTTAAATTTCAACAATATAAATGAACTAGTCAAGAAAGATCTTGTGAGAGGACTGCCAAAATCAGTATTTGCTCCTGATGGCCTTTGTGATTCATGTCAAAAGGCAAAATAAAGAAAATCTTCATTCAAGAGCAAGACTAAATCTTCAATTCTTGAGCCTTATCACATACTACATGTTGATCTATTTAGTCCAGTGAATGTCATGTCTATTGTAAAGAAGAAATATGCCATGGTTATAGTGGATGAGTTCACCAGATACACATGGGTGTATTTCTTGCACATAAAAAGTGAAACTGCATCTATCTTGATTGATCATGTCAAGCAACTGGATAAATTGGTTAAAGACTCTGTGAAAATCATAAGAAGTGATAATGGCACTGAGTTCAAGAATTTGAGTATGGAAGAGTTCTGCAAAGACCAAGGAATCAAGCAGGAATTTTCTGCTTCTGGAACTCCACAACAAAATGGAGTTATTGAAAGAAAGAATAGAACTCTTATTGAAGCTGCATGAACTATGCATGATGAAGCAAGTTACCAACCTACTTTTGGGCTGAAGCTGTGCAAACTGCTTGTTTTACTCAGAATGTAACACTTATCAACAAGCATGGAAAGACATCATATGAGATGGTGAAGAAAAATAAGCCAAATCTGAAATATTTTCATATATTTGGATGCAAGTGTTTTGTTCTTAAGACTCATCCTGAACAACTATCCAAAGCTGATCTAAAAGATGATGAAGGAATTTTTGTTGGATATCCACTTTCCACAAAAGCCTTCAGAGTTTACAATTTAAGAACAAGGGTTGTCATGGAATCTATCAATGTCTCTTTTGATGATAAGAAGATTACTGGACTTGAAGATTTCAATGACTATGATCAGCTGAGATTTGGGAATGAAGTTTTAAATTCTGATTCTGTAAATCCTGACAGTCTAAATCCTAACAGTCTAAATCCTGATAATGCAAATTCTGATGGATTAAACTCTGATGTCATTGAAACTGTGGTAACTACGCCAAAGAAAAATGCACCTGTGCAGGGGGAGCATATTGAAGATTCAACCACATCTCAAGAAGCATCAGAATCTAGAACAGGCTCTTCAAGTTCTGATTCATCAAGTTCTGATGGGCCCAGTTCTGATAATTCTGGAAACTCAAGTTCTGATAATTCTGGAAACTCAAATTCCGAAGGATCCAACTCAAAGAGCATAATTTCAGGGGGGGGGGCATCAGAAAATGTTGATGGAGACAACATGGATTATGAGGGAGCATCCAGTTCTAGAGATAACCTTCCATCTGCAAGGAAGTGGACTAAAGCACATACACCTGACTTGATTATTGGAGATCCTGAAGCAGGTATAAGAACTAGAACAAAAACATCAAATGAATGTCTCTATCACTCTTTTCTTTCTCAGACTGAACCAAAGAAAGTGGAAGAAGCTCTTCAAGATGCTGATTGGGTGCAAGCAATGCAGGAAGAGTTAAATGAATTTGAAAGAAATAAAGTCTGGACCCTAGTGCCAAGACCAAAGAACAGATCTGTTGTTGGTACAAAGTGGGTGTTCAGAAACAAAACTGATAGTGATGGCATAATTACAAGGAATAAAGCAAGGTTGGATGCAAAAGGATACTCTCAACATGAGGGAATTGATTATGATGAAACATTTGCACTAGTTGCTAGATTGGAAGCCATAAGGATATTTTTGGCTTATGCTGCTCATAAAAAGTTTACAGTCTTTCAAATGGATGTAAAAAGTGCTTTTCTTAATGGAGAACTAGAAGAAGAAGTATATGTTGAACAACCTCCAGGTTTTGTAGATTCAAAATTTCCTCATCATGTCTACAGACTTGATAAAGCACTTTATGGCCTTAAGCAAGCTCCAAGAGTATGGTATGAGACATTAGCTCAGGTTCTTCTGAAAAGTGGATTTAACAGAGGGACTATTGACAAAACACTGTTTTATCTCAACCATGGAAAAAGGCTTACTTTTGGTGCAGATATATGTTGATGATATCATTTTTGGTTCTACAAATGACAGACTTTGTAAAAGGTTTGCCAAGCTAATGCAGTCAAGATATCAAATGAGTATGATGGGAGAACTTAGCTATTTTCTGGGCCTTCAAGTCAAGCAGAATGAAGAAGGAACTTTTATTTGTCAATCTAAGTACACCAGAAATTTGTTGAAGAAATTTGGAATGCAAGATTGTTCAAGTGCATCCACTCCTATGGCCACTGCAACAAAATTGGATAAGGATACTGGTACATCAGTAGATATTACTGATTACAGAGGTATGATTGGCTCACTATTCTATCTAACTGCAAGTAGACCTGATATCATGTATGCTACCTGTCTTTGTGCAAGATTTCAAGCAGATCCAAGAGAACCTCACTTAACAGCTGTGAAAAGAATTTTCAAGTACCTTAAGGGTACAACTTATCTGGGATTATGGTATCCTAGAGAATCAGATTTTAAACTAATAGGTTACTCAGATGCAGATTTTGCAGGTTGCAAAATTGACAGGAAAAGCACAAGTGGAAGCTGCCAATTTCTTGGAGGCAGATTGGTTTCTTGGTTTAGCAAGAAACAAAAGTCAATTTCCACATCAACTGCAGAAGCAGAGTACATTGCTGTAGGAAGCTGTTGTGCACAGATTCTTTGGATGAAGAATCAGTTACTGGATTATGGGTTAATATATTCTAAAATCCCTATTTACTGTGATAATCAAAGTGTTATTGCTATGACAGGTAATCCAGTTCAACACTCAATGACAAAGCACATCAGCATTAGGTACCACTTCATAAGGGAACATGTGGATGAAGGTACAGTGGAATTGCATTTTGTTTCAACACATCAACAACTAGCAGATATCTTCACAAAACTACTATGTGAAGCTACTTTTACAAGATTGGTAAATGAACTTGGAATGGTTTCAGGTTCTTTCTCTAAATCTGCTTAGTTTATGTTCTAATACATCAGAATATATGATCAGTATTTACAGATATTACTATCTTTGTGTATTCTGTGCTTAATTTGAAATTTTCTAAGTGCTGATTGTTGTCTGATGTGAATTTCTAAACTCTGATAGTGATATGAATGTTTATGTGACTATTCAATCCAATGAGGATAACTGTGCTAGATGCTGATCTAATAGTCTTTAATATACTAAAGATCCCATGTATGAAGTAATTGTTTATGTGGAAATCCTTTAACACTAGCAAATTATGATACCGAGCTTAGTTGAAGTTTACTTTGTGTATCTTATTACTAAGTCAAAAACTAGAATAGTGCTTCTTATCTATTAAGTTCTGATGTTAGTAAATCTGATGGATGTACTAAGTGCTGATAAGCCTCACTTATCAAAAGAAAAAGAAAAAGAAAAGAAAAGAAATAAATATCATGTACTCCTTTGAGATCTAGAGTAAAAATGTGGAAGGGAAGACCCAAGTGCATTGCTGGTATTAAGTAATATACATTAGAAAAGCAAAATAAAATTTTCTTGGTGACCTTTCACATTCTCTGATTACTGGAAAAATACTCTGATAATAGCATAAATTCTGATAAGCAGTTGTAACTCACTTACACTGAGAAGCCACTGTAAAAAGAATTTCAAAAGATGCATAAAATGAGCACAAAATAGTTGAGGTGGACTCATGCATGAACTCAATCTACAGTTGACTTCAAAATAATGACAGATTTTGAGCAAAGTTCTTAGTTATGCCTTATTTCTAAGATGTACTGAAGTGAATCAGACTTTACTCTTTGTCTGATATTTAGCTTATTGCACACACATACACTCCATATGAATGATGAAAATTACTGTGGTGATAAATGTTGTTTTAGATGAACAGGTTAAGTGTCAGTTGCATAAATTCTGAGGACAAGTTCTGATGGAAGTTCTGATGATTAAGTTCTGATATACCCATATCAGTATTTGTGTGAAGAATTACAGGAATAAATAATCACTTTTCGAGTTAAGGAGCCATATTCTGATGACTTTTAAATCCTGATAATAATCAAGTTCTGATGCTGACGTGGTAGTATTTATTTACTTGGTTTATTTTTGGTCATTACTTGAACGGTCATATTTTCTCAGAATATTGGTTTATGTGAGTTAAAGCAGTAATAATCCTTTGTTTAGTGGGGAACAGTTTTTTTTAAAAACTGAACGTGCAATGTAATTATTACTTATTTACCGTGCCCATTAATTTTTGCCTTAACTGCTGCATGCCTGACAGGTGTAAAGGTTTGTTCCACTTCTAATTAACTGCTGTCACGTGAGGTGTCTAAGTAAAAGAGATAAAAGATTTTCAAATCTTTTATTTTCATTTTTATTCTACTCTCTCTCTTTTCTTATTCTCTCTCACATTTTTTGACGGTTTTCTTTACAGACATTTTCTCAAACACCTTACAGGCACTCTAATTTCTTACTTATTTCTGATGACACCCAAGGATTTAATTGTTGATGGAGCCAAATTTGTACCAAATAACTATGCTGCAATCTTGAATAAGGCTAAAGCTCCATCAGGTCTGCACTTTGTGCAATATTTATTAGCTCATAGTGAGATTGGGTATGCCTTGACCCAACCTCAAACTATTTCAAGCCAACAAGTGCCGACGTTTTGGAGAACTGGGCTTTTTGATGATGGTGGTGCTACTGGTACTCCAAGCATTGTTTTCACATCAGGAGATGTCGAGCATGTGGTTACCCTGGAGCAGTTCGTAAAGCTCTCCACTTACCTGAAGGTTGCACATTCTCAACAATGGAAGATCCTGTCTTACAGTAGCTCATGGCCAGTCTGGGCTATGAGAAAAGTTTGGGAAAACTGGGTCAACTGAAAAGAGCAAATATCAGAAAGGAATGGAGCTTTTTCTTTGATTGTATCACTAAGGCATTCACCAATAAATACTCCAACTTTGATGCTATTCCCATCATGAGCCAGCAAATCGGGTATGCCCTTATTCATCAAACTCATTTTAATTTTGCAAGTGATGTGTTAGGTTTCATAGGGGATAGGATGACAGAGGATTGAAATGTAGTATACTTTGCTAGATTCTGTCAGCTTATATATACTTTTTGTTGTGCTGACGAACCCCTACCTACCAGTGATTTAATTCCACCCTTTAAGCTTGCAAAAAGGGCTTTTAATGATTTGTTAAATGCTGACATTAAGAAACAAGTACAGAGACCCTTACAGATTCCTCAGTTAGTAAAACAGATCTTGGTAAATGCTGATCCACAAACATACACATCTGTTTACCCTGATGTTCAACCCACCAACACATCACAACCAACTCAACAGCCATCAGAACCTACCATCTCTCACCAACCTCAAACTTCTCAACCTCAACCTGCTCAACCATCTATCAGGACATATTTCAAACCATCACAACCATCTCAACCTCAACCATCAGCACATCCAATGAAGCCTTCATCTTCCAAACCTAAGAGGACTAAGATAGTACCTCAGTCTCAACAGAAGAGAAGGAAAATTGTTTTGAGAGATAAGTAAGACAATGAGGAACAGGTTCAACCATCAGAACCTGTTATTGTAGAAGCTGAGAAGATCTCTTCTCAGAAAGATACTAAAACTGGGAGTTCTAGGCCCCTCAAAAGGCTTAGAAAGCTAAATACTGATGATGAAGCTCCCAAAGTCTCTAATTCTGCAAAGAGACTTAAAAGCAAAGAGCCAGGAGGGCTGTAAGTGTATCATCATACTCTGAAGCAACTATGGAAGAAGCAGCTAAGGAAGGGGGTCAGGAATCTCTGATCCCAACAGAACCTATAGTAATTGAATTACTTCCTACTGCTGAATCAACTAAAAAGTCTCCTATTCAAGAGCAAGAGGATATTCCAGAGACAGTGTCTACACCTCCTGTGTCTCCAATAATTGATCAAGTACATACTGAAGACCCGGGTACAAGTACTGAAATTGATATTCATAACTTGATTGTGCCTGAGGTTCTGTACTTGGAAGCTCCACCAACTCAACTCACTCCACTAACAACACCAATTTAAGATGCTGATTTCACTGAAGATATTCCAAGCACACCAATTTTGAATCTGGATGATGAAAATCAGATTTTAGGTGAGCATCAAGATTTGGCTGTTGATCAGAACTTAGTTGCAAATCAACACTTAGAGGATGATGTTGAAGCCTCCATAGCCTCACATACTGTTATTTTATCAGAGGAAACTGATTCTGCAGGCTCTGTAAGTTCTGATGCTGATAATGCTGACATTACTGGTGAAGCTGATGCAAATTGCAAATGTAGATGCTGATGCAGCTGGTCCATCTGGATATGCACCTCAACAAGCTCCATGCAAAGCTGATTTAGTCAAGAAGTTTGTTAGAGGGGATGCACCAGTACCTTGGAGTGAAACTCCTAGAGGAAAGGAGTGGACTAAGGAATGGAACACAGTTAGTTTTGTTCCTTCTGAAAAAATTCTTGCTGAGCACCTTACCAAAGCTGATGAAATGCTGATAAATGATGATTTCAAGGCACAGCTGAGAGTTACTGCAATGAGTACTAGGCACCTTTAAGGTCAACACTCTATAACTCATGACAAGGTGAATAAAATTCAAGAATCTTTGATCCAGCAAGATATGAATATAAAATTGGAAAATAACAGATTTTTCAAGCCAGCCTTTGACAGAATTGGGTATATTGAAAAGACTCAGGAGAAGCAAGAAGATCAAATTTCTGAAATTCTAAAGAATCAAGCTTCTCAGCAAACTCAACTCAATGAGATCCAATCCTCAGTGGAATTGCTTGTCTCTCTTCTTTTACCTGCTGATGCCAAAAAGGGGGAGAAAGTAATTAAGTCCAAATGCAAATCTACTCAATCACTGAAGGGAAAGGATGATGGAAATAATGACCAGGGAAACTCTGGAATGGGTAAAGATCATGGTCAAGGCAAAGGTTTTTCATCAAGCAAAGATGGAATTACAGGTCAAAGAACAAGTTCTGATACTGGTAAAAGGATAAGTTCTACTGAACATCTGGAACTTGATGAAGAGATTTCAAAGAGATTATTTCTTAAAGAAAATCCTGGAATGGACTTTGAAAATCTAAAGGAAGAAGAAGCTAGACTTAAAACAGAAAAAGTCAACTCCAAATCTAAAGCTTCTGTTGTTGAAAAGAAACTTCCAAAACCTAAGGGTATTGTGATTAAGGAAAGGATAATTTCTGAGGCAACCAAAGCCAAATCACAAGTGGAGATAGATCCAAGATCCAAGGGCAAAGAAAAAATTGGTGAACCTGTAAAGGTATATATTCCAGTCATGGATGAAGAAAAATCTGATGAAGATGCTAGTCTGATTTTGAAGAAAAAGGATATTCAAACAACCTCTGACATAGCTCATGTTGTTCAAGATCAGAACTTAGTAAATTCTGATATGATAATGAAGCAAGCAACCTCTGACATAGCTCAAGTTGGCTTGATATCAGAAGATAAGGAAAAGGAAACCTCTGACATTGCTCACGTTAAACCTTCAAAGATGCTACTACCAGGATTCACAAAAGCTCAACAGACTCAACCTTTGAAGACTAAATCAAGTGGTTTTGAAGCAAGAGTTGTTACAGGAAAGGAAGCAAGAGATAAATTAGGATTGGGTAGTTCTAAAGAGAAGAGAGTACACAATACTACCAATGACCCCACTTCCTTAAGTGAACCAGGTGTAGGAGCAACTCCTGAGAGATTGAATCAACTTGAATCTGTACAAATGGTTTACCATTCTGTTTTGAAAGAAGACATCATGTTATACTTATGACAGATGGGAGGGTATTCCAGATCAGGGAGAATGCAATTTCATTCAAGTATTTTGAAGAACTGGAACATGTTCTATTTCTGCTTCAAGTGAAAAACAGATCAACAGATGGTGCTGCAGGATGTTTAAAGTCAAATATTCAAAGACAGAAGAAGCTTTATTCTGTAAATTCTAACAGCCCATACTGTCCCAAGTACAGATCTCACAGTGGAGAAATTGTTGAATGAAGCCTAATACTGCTAAAATCATCACTACATTTTCTGGTATTAAGGGACTTGAATTCAATCTTGAGTCTGATAAAGCCTATATCATCAGACTAGATCAGGATATAAGGAAAGCTAAGATAAATGATCCCAGGTTAGCTTTTTTTCAAACTGGTGAAGATACAGTTGAACTAAAGCATGCTAAAAGGAGAATGATCAATGAACTTGAATATGATGAGAGATGTTTGTTGAAGAACTATCTCAGAACAACTCCTGACATCAAAGAGATCAGAAATTGAAGCCAAGTCAAAGATCTACAACTGCTTAAATTCTGAAGTGTATACAGACTGAAGCTGATATCAAACCTTGATGATGGTAAAGCTTTAAGGACTGTAAGTTGTAGTTATCTAGTCAAATTCTCATGCATTTGTACTTAATGTTTTTGACATCATCAAATATCTGTTGAACTTGTATATTATGCTAATTTACAAGTTGGGGGAGATTGTTAGATATATTTGTGATGTCATGTCTAATATGATTTGTGTTTAGTTTTCAGATCTTACTTAATAGGACAAATCAGTACTTAACTGGAAATCAGTACTTATACTAAAGTCAGGACTTAAGATATAAGAACTTAAGTTTTCAGAACTTAAGTTATCAGGAGATATTTATCAGGAGATAATATCAGGACTCAAGGAGACGTTCAGATAAGGAAGGCGGTTGATTAAAAGGAAAGAAGATCGAGACAAACATAAGAAGAGATATGCATGAAGAAGAATTCTATGAAGAATAGAATACTTGGAAGAAAAGATAACTGATTGATATATATTAGGAAGCAGAATTGTATTTGATATCAATTAATAGTTTATCTTGTAACTGTGTAGTATATAAACACAGACATAGGGTTTACACTATATGTGTTATCATAATTGAGTTTATTATTCATTATTAGCAGCTCTCGTGATAATTTGTTCATCACTGAGAGAGGACAGTTCTTTGTAACAGAGTTTATTATGTTGAATAAAATCTATTTTCTGTTACTTGAGTTCTTATATTCGATTTTATTGTAGTAAACACAGTATTCAACCCCCTTCTACAGTGTGTGTGACCTAACACTGTAAAACCACTATGCTACATCATCATCCACCTTAACAACTGAGAATGTGGTGTATATTCTTTTCTGTTTGACGCGAAAAAAGTTAATATTTAGAAAACATTCAGAGTGAACATCGTTGTGTCATGCAATAAAAAAGGTTGTTATATAACCTTCAAGTCATCATATGTCATCTTTTCATTAAGATCCTTTAATGTCATTCTTTCCATAAAGGTTTGAACGAACTCGGATTTTGCCGCCTTAAGATATTTATCTCTCTTTGACAAATATCCTCCCCCCTTCAACCTACACAGGTGCAAATTGATAATTAGTATACACCACAAAATAAAAAATTATTATAATGGATGTACCGTAGTCCTCAGACTTATATTAATCACAGCTTCATCATCCAGATTGAGGTACATTTTTGAAGATGGCAAAATACCAATCTGCATTGTATCTGAATCAAAGCAATATAGTTCAGGAAATTGTTGTCTACTGTGTTCAAGACTGTTTAGGAATTATTAAAGACAGCTTACTCATAAAAGTTGTAACCTTTGTGCTTGTTAAAATTGTAATGACTGGAGTCTGCAGTTCCTTAGTATAAATGTTATCAACAAACACAGCAAGATCTCCCCAGACACTGACTTTGTGGTGATTACTATATTGAAAAATGAAGATAAATATTAGGTTATAACACTTCCACATTAGAGGCATATTCAGATAAAATATTAAAATTACAGGATAGATGGAGCCAGTTGACAAACCTTAAATCACAAATCCTGAATTTCACAATATCTCACATGCCAAATTTTGTGTCAAGTTTCGTTAGAGGTTCAAATTCCTCAATAACTCCAATTACATCTACATCATACGGGGTAATATATTTAATTTAGACAAAGTTAAAATTATTGTGAAATATTAAGGTACGCAGTTTAAAGGACTACTAGCTGAATAATTATAGAATTATATTAAAGGTCACCAATAGCAAATTCAGGCTGTTGTTGTGGCTGATATTT
The DNA here is from genome assembly GCF_009905375.1 of Apium graveolens. Lineage (NCBI taxonomy): Eukaryota > Viridiplantae > Streptophyta > Magnoliopsida > Apiales > Apiaceae > Apium > Apium graveolens. Next base: position 131,005,902 of record NC_133656.1, read on the forward strand.
GCTAGCCTCAGCAAAAAGGTCACCTAAATCCAGAAATTCGAATTTGTAAGCAGGAATCATGCCATCATCTTCAACAGTGGTGACCGTAGTATATTGTGTAAATCTGATACAGAGATCAGATTGTATAGGCTTCAGATTACCGGCAACATCTTTTACCATAAATTGGTCAAAAACATAAACACCTCCTTTCATCATCGGAGTCTTGAATCCATTCCAAATGTTGGGATAAGAAAATGCATGGACGTGATTATTCTAAAACAAATACGGATGTTAGTATTCTTATATATTTCCTAATTCGTATTTTACGTAGATAGTAATACTATGGTTTCATATGAGACTTACATCATCATCAAGAAGAATGAGATTGTATCATTTCACTGATCAATTCTTTGAGCTTATGCTGTTCCACATCCTAATTAATCTAGTCTTAATCTTCCATTTGGTTGTCGACTGATTAAGGTTTTCAATATGATGGAACACTGCAGACTTCATTCAAGTATTGTTGATGTCATTTAAACCACGTGTCAAACATTAATAATTTAGTATTTAAAGTTAAAAATAGATGAATAAACTGTTACAGCATGACCGGTGAAGATATAATGTTAGCATATTAGATCAGTTCTTACCAGTCGATGATGTTGTTAGATAGAAAATGTGAGCGATAGACTACAACTTTAGTAATAGAACTGGTGAGCGTAGGCTTGATGTTTATCTCTAAGAATGAATTTTATAGGCGCAAATGATAGATACAATTTGATAGGTTATGATTACTGTTGATCCTAGTGAATTGAAGATAATTGATACTCTGTTTTAACTCCATGATAAATAATGGCAACAAAATTATCCTGATTGATTCTCTAATTAATCATCAATTATCTTGTTATGTATTCTATTTAATTCTTAAGTATGCACAATATAATTTACAGATAATAAAATACAATATTCTAAAATGTCGGATTTGAGTTAATTAATGTTCATCAATCTTTTGATTCCAATTATCAAAATCAAAGTATTATAAGTCCACTTTCCTTAATCATTGTTTGATTATTTTACACATGAACATTAATATTTTTGTTCATATTTCGAATTTCTTTGAATGATACATTTTAAAAATATGCGTAAAATATGCACATATTATTGATATTTATAAATGGAATTTGTTTTGTTCTTGAAATATCATTTGAAAACATAATTTTTTTTGTTTTTTAAAATTTTAGACTATAACATAAATTCTGTGTGTTCATGTTAAATTCTCATTTTCTTTTCGGAATATATAGATTTCTCGTGATGTAGTTTCAAACCTTTTAAATAATTATTCATTTACTATCACTTTGTTTAATTTCATAATCTGTCTCAATGATTATTTTGGGCTATAAGAATTTCGCAGTGATTATTTTTGTAATTATTTTAAGAATGATTAATTTATAATCATTTGGATTAATCTCAAAATCTGTCTCGGTACATTTTTTAAAACGTCTAAAATAATATAACTCGTCACATGCTATAGTACAAAAAGTTGTCTCATTATATACTCCAATTAATTATATAGCATTTTCACGATTCAGATCAAACTGTGGAGTTGTGATAATACAATCAAACTACATGAAATCGAACTAAAAAAAATAAAAAAGCACATAGTCAATAAGTTTAATAACAAAAAGTACGACATTGTGCTTTAATCAATTAGCACACTTATTCCAGCAAATGAAAAATGACTTAAACGGGTTTTATAGAAAATTTATTGAAAATAATTGTCTTCAAGCTTTATTATCGGGAGTAGCTCTGGATTGTCGCATTATTTGTCAATTGTCCATTAACCTATATTGCGCAGTTTGATTAAATTTATAACTGCCTATATGCAAATCATATTGTACAAACACAAATATATAATGTGCATTTAGTTACCTCTGCCTCAAAAGAAATACGCCAGGATAATCAAGATTGACAAAAAGCTTTGTTGACGGAATATTGTTGATCCGAGGTCTACTTGTTTGTATCAGGGAATCTTAAATATTATTTAAAATATAGAAGAAACTCTATAATTTATGAGAAGACTTAGAATTATAACGGTTTTTAATTTATGAGAAGCTTAAAATTATGATATTTGTCGGTAAAGAATCGATAAAACACACCTGGATCCTTAACCTAAAAAGAATATAATAAAATGTGATTTACGCTTATATTTTCAATAATTGTACAACGTAAGAATAAAATAATAATTAAGTGTAATATTTTAATATATGTAAAAATTCTTAATAAAGAGTCTTACACGCCATCAGAAATTCTGAAGCGCACAACTTCCTTTGCGCCATATCTTGTGTTAATAGTCTGTATTGGTTCCAACTCCTCAAGAATTCCAATTACATCAACAACAATAATGTATAGATTAAATCCAACAATATAATTTATGGTGTGGTCATAAATTTAATATGCAATACCAGTTAAATAGATAGTAATCTCATCGAGAGCAGAACAATGAAGAGAATTGTCCAGAACTGTGAGAGGAACCAAATCAAACTTATGACGCGGTATACTCAAAATATCCTCAGGCTCCAATACCACCAGAGTGATGGGGAGAAACATGATGTAATTTACGGAACGTACAGGCCTTAGAATGCCAGCAACTAGAAGAACCTTTACATTGCTGATACACAACAATGTGCCAGGATTAATGATAAAATAAAATAGATGCCAAATAGCTGGTGCCACAGTTGCAAGCATGTGATTATTCTGTAAGAAGAAAATCATGTTAGGATAGAGGCTAGACAATGCAACAATACATGTAGTATATAACAAATAGTTATTCAATCAAACCTCACAGTCCAGTAGAATAAGATTGTGCCTGACTAAAACACCATCTCTATTAGTTGATACCCTAATTCTTGCCACGCGGACCTTCAAAGTCCAAACAGTATGACTACCATCCAGCACTGATAAATGATGATGGTTCGACATATCTGAATAAAGAGAAGTCAAAAGATCAAAAAAATCGTATATGTTATTTGTTTATGCCAACAATGAAACAATGGGTTGAAATTATACTTTGTTGTTGTGCAATATGAACTCAGAAATAAGTTTGTGAGTTAGATTTATAGTAGGCAACTCTAAATGTGTGGAGCGTGAAAGATAATCAACTGACTTTTTTATAAAGATATGCACTATCTTGATAGTTAAAGTGATTGACTGATAATTAGTCCACAAAATCCTCCATCACATGAAATATGTTCGAGTTTAATGATTATCTTTAACCGCCTAAAAAAGATTAGGATTGAAAAAAAGATTAGGGTAATATTAGGATCAATTATTAGCATTTTGTATGCTAATAAACATATATGGAATATCTTAGTCGATTAAGTGACAGGTAGTGATGTAATGCCATAATTTTCTCCAATTATCATAATGTCTTCCATATCCATATAAAACAAACCATATGGTTTATCCTTAAATTATAATTTGTTGTACTTAAAATGTTATAGTTGAAAATTGAGTGTAAAGTGTGCCAGATGAGTAATTTTCCTAAATAAGTTGGTTAATTTTTTTGGAACATAGGCACATAGAAATATATTAACAAATACTCAGCATCACAACCAGATTGAGATTTTAACGTTAGATTCTCATATCAGGATTTGATCATTTTATTTCCAAAAAAAAATATTAATGTGTTAACAAAGTAATGATTAAACCAACGAACATATACAAATGATTAGTTCCACCAAAAAATTTGGAGAAGTGGAGAACAGACAACTACTCAGAATCATGAGGATCAATTATGCTCGGTAGGTTGTAAAATACTTCTTCATAAACTACATTTGATGTAATATTGGTGGTGGTACCATTATCACTGTCAATGAGAATATGGAGGAATTCGGTCTTGTAACTCTTGAGATGGCAACATAAATATGGCCATGAGAAAACGCTGCTCTGGGAAGATATAAACCAACCTTATCAAGTGATTGTCCCTTGCTCTTATTAATTGTCATCGCATAACAAACCTGGAGTGGGAACTTAATTCTTTTAAACTCAAATGGCCAGTTGTAAATAGTTGGAATCATTTCAATCCTTGGGATTAAATGTTTTGTTCTAACATGGGATCCGCATAATATTTCACACTCAATATTCTTCTTCTTACAGGAGGTGACAATCATTCGCGTGCCATTATAAAATCCCATAATTTGGTTTTAATTTCTCATCAGCATGACAACGACTCCAACCTTGATGTTTAACTCGTGCTTAGGAATACAAGGCATATTTAAGGAATTCAGGTACTCAACTAGAAATACAGATCTGAAATCATTATCTTCATCACCAGCATCGTCAATTAAATCCTGACTAAGATATGTGTTTACAGCTCCAAGAATTTTCTCAAGAATCTGGTTATTGATGTCATCCACCACAACATTAGTCGGTGTTAGGATAACTCTTAACCTGAGATAAGAATGCGAGGACATGTTTCTTAGAAAATCCGGGTAAGTAATTTCAAAAAACTTTCTATAGGATTTTGCGTGGTATGAACAACATATTGATCTGGAATCTTTATTAGCATTTCACCAGTATCAGCATCAGGACTAAAGTTCTCAACTTTACCATCTCCAACTAAAAGCTGCCATTTGCTGAACTCCGCGATAAGCTTATTTTCCATTTTCGTATTTCCTGCATGAAGCCGCATATTTTGCTTCAGAAAATGTACTTGACAGAATTCCCAAAGCTTGGATTTATTGAGAGTGGAACATACTACTTCAGCTCTCGATGCCTTTGGAATCACGGGTAAAATCTGTCTATAATCTCTGCCAAAAACAAATGTGATACCACCAAATGGCTTCTCTCCTCTTCTTTTATCAATAGCAGACATTATATCCCTCAAAGAACGGTCAACACATTCAAAAGCATGATGATGTTGTATCAGAGCCTCGTCCCAAATGATCAAATCAGTTTGTTGGATTAATTCAGCAATATCGGTTCCATGTCTAATTTTGATAATACTGTCCTGATCAAGTTTTAACGGAATATGGAATCTTGAATGTCCAGTCCTTCCACCGTGCAACAATACGGCTGCTATACCACATGAGGAAAGGGGCAACATAATCTTTCCTTCTGAACGAAAGTGACATCATAATGTCTGCCATAAAAAGTCTTTCCACATCTTCCACTCCCGTATATAAAAAAACACCACCTAACTTATCATAAACATTTTGTATGATAGAATCGTAAACGTTCTTCTGTTCAGGGTTGAGCATTCCGAGATTCTTTTCATGCAAAATTTTCATCTCTGCTTTATCATACGAAGTCTTTTCTTGAAGTAGTCGGTTAATAACATTTCTAAAATAAACATCACTTAGAAATGGCATTGTTGCGTAGTCCTTCAAACTCTTCCCGATATTATTAAACAATTTTTCAATTTTTGTTTAAGAAGACAAATGAAGTAGTATAATAGGTTAAAAGGTTTTTAAATATAATATTTACAACTAACAATTTTTATTGAATTACAAAGATAAGATGTAAAAATAGATGATGTATAAACTTGCAAGTGCATAATTTTGTAAGTCGTCATCTAATAGATATAGATGAGGATCATTAAGAAAATGTCTCCTAATAATGAGAATATTGTCTGACATACATCACCAATGAGCTTCCCAAAGCCTCAGTGGATCTGAAATAGGATTATATGCCAAAATATTGACAAACATTGCACGTAACTGTAGAGGCAATGTATAACACCCTCCAAATCTTGGGTATAGATCTGGGGCATTATGATCACTAACTACCTAACTGAACCTGTACAATTATAATATAAATATATAATTACCCCTTACTACTACTACTCGGGATTTTTTCAAGATTAAGGATTGAAAACAAGAACGACATACCAACTTTATTGCCACAATTTTAAATAAACTGTCTTATAAACTCTCTTTATTACAAACTATTTTTCTATTCAAATTTTAAACTAAACATCTTTTATTCAAATTACAACTACCACTTATCCTGTTACACCTGTTCTGGTAATTCAAAACTCTCTTCTGGGATAAGGACAAACACTCTTGGAATTAGAAGATCCCGCAACTTGACTCGCTTCTTGACTACTCGGGTTCCGATGGGTTTTATTCTCAACCTTAACTGAAAAACAAGGTGAACAACAATAATATGGATGAGCCAACATTGCTCAACAAGTCTGCAACAATATGTATATATAGTGTAACGAGAGAAGGATAAATGACCCGGTAATTTGCTGGTTTGAACAACCATCTGTTTCTGTAAAGAACAATGAATGCCATAACTGGCGAGTGCCAAATGAACGAGACTGAATTACAAGAACCAACATATGCACTATAACCTGCTGATCAGTCAGAATACATCGCAGATCTATACCTAACTGTATAGACCCCACCAACATATAGGGTACCTAGACATTATGGCCTAATAATCAAGGGTTCGGTTTATACCCGACCCGTATCGTAACCATCCAGTCCATATCTTAGCATCCAGAACAATCAGTATGCTTTTGATGTATCCCAACATCAGGATATATCAGAGTATATGTATATAAAAGTATAAGTATTGGAATATGAATAGAGGATTCAATGAATTAGGAGAAATCAAGAATCGAAATGAAATAGAAACAAAGGATCAATAATTGTGTATCAGTGTTTGTGAATAAGAATTATCAAAGTGTAGCTGTTATGGAAAGTTGGAAGTGATTCACTATTCTGAACTTAGAATAGGGGAAAAAATTGCCTGATATGCACTTCACCTCGGGTAATTCACAGCCTTCTATCTCCTGCTTGATTCGCCTTGCCGGTGCTAAATCTATCAAGGAAAGATACTTGTTTAGCTGACTTACTTCGTACGCAATCTCAGATTGACACCACGTAGTCCTTATCGTCTACCCATACGATATTATCCGACTCGTATATAATTATCGAATACATAGAGTTCACATAATCACGTAAATCACATAGCACATAAGGCACGTAGTTAATTTAAACTTACAATTATTTTTAGAATCGATACTAGACTTATATTTGCATTAACAAACACTATCTGACTCGATTCCTATTTTTTTTGGATTTATTGGATTCATTTTTATCAACATTAGGGTCTATAAACAAATAATTATCATAATCCAACTCGCTTTCGAAATAAATTATGTTTATAATTATTTTTAATGGAATCAGGTCATTTTTCTGAGTCTAGGGGTCTTCGTTTCGCTTAAATCGGATAGACGGTTTAATTATTACGTAATAAACAAGAATTAATCAATTATAATTAATTAATCATAATTAATCAAACCTTAATTATATTTTTAAATAATTATTTAATATTTATCATATTTTAAAATAATTATTCCCTAATTTTTTTGGAATTAATTACAATTTATTACAAATTATCTAATTGAATCGATTACTTATAATTAATTAATCGATACGAATAACTACTACGTAATCTGAACATACATAATTAAATAAATCGATACTCGCACGTCAACTAATAAAATTCGGAACACAACTCGATTAATTACGAGCTACTCGCTTGAGTCGATCAATTATCAAACCAATAATCGAATTAATCGATCTAATTATTTCATCTCATTTATTAAATTATTAATTAAATAACAAATAAATAATTAAGTAAATAAATAGATAAATAAATAAATAAATAATTTTTTGAATTTCTAAATTAATAAAACAATTTAGAATTTATTTACAAACTAAATCAGATTTTTAATCCAATTATTAATTGATTTTATAAATTTCAAAACTAATTTCTGTTTTATAAAAATAAAAGTAAATTATTAAAATTACAGAAACACATTTCAAGTAAACAAATTGGGGGATTTTGGATCGAAACCGGGTCGAACACCGGGTTGAAACCAGGTCAAACACGGGTCGACCAAGAACAACACCACCGACAACGACTCCGGTGGATTTTCCGGCGAGCTTAATTCTCCCTCCTAACGAATCGATTTCGATCAATAAACACTGGGTTCGTCGTCCCTAGGACTGCAGCAACATGACCATCCTCTCAATCGCTTTCAACGATCCTGGCCTCGTCGTCTCCGGCCAACGCCGCCCTCGCCGCCGACGAGCTTGAATTCCAACTCCGGCGAGCTTATTTACGGCAAACCACATACCGTTTGAATTGAATCTTTGCGGGTTTTCACTCCAAATCACACCGGGAACACAACCATGCCAACATCACAGCCTAAGAACTCCGGGAACAATTTCTCCGATCAAATCATACTAATTTCTGGCTAAAAATCAAAATAACGATTCCGTACACGAAAAATAGCAAATAATAGCTTAAAATAAAGCTTATTACTTCTACAATCTAACCCCTATGACCAAAACAACCTCAGATTCATGTAACTACAAAAATGAATAAAAATAAAAATTGTATAAATCCTAGAACAAGAACAACTAATTATAGCAACCGTTTGATAAATTGAATAACACAAATCAACTGTAAACAATCATCTAAAGCTATCCCAAGCATCAAATTCAACCCATAACCCCACAATAAAAAACCCCCAAATTTAGTTCATGAACCCTAAAATACGAATAAAAAATCTAAGCAACAAAACATGAAATTGATGGTATGAATAGAAAGTAGAGATTATAAGCTTCGTTTTGGTTACTCACATGATCAATTTGGATAACAAAATCACTATGAAATCTGGGTTTGAATTCTTGAGTTGTTCTTCACCAACACTTCTATTTCTTGAATATTCTGATTTAAGCACCAATTTAAACTCAATGAACTCGATGAAATAAGCACCAATTTAAACTCATCTACTGCATTTTGCCTAACTCTTTCGCGAGCCATATGAAAACCTTTAACCAACCTGTTATGTTGATCCAACATATGCAACAAAGACTGTACAATTTCTTCATTAACAGCATCCATGCCACCATTAACTACGTTGATCCTGTTGTTAATTTTATCCTCTGTGTCATAGATATAAAGCTGGAAAATTTTTGAGGTATCATCTGTTAGGAATATGTGTATTAGTTTGATGATAAGTTAAACAAAACACTTAAGTAGAAATCTAGTGTTTGTAGGCTCAACGGATAAGACCATTTTGGCTATCCGTTGAAGGAGTAGCTTTACTTAGAAATAAGTTTGGTATTGTAGCACATTTCATTCTCTGTATTTAAGTTATAATTCTTAGATGTTGTGGGAAATTATCAGTCAAGTTGACTATTAGTGGATATGCAAATAGGAGGGCTAATTGTAAATATTTCATGCCTTGTAATTTTGTATAAGTGAAGTAGTATCAACTGATATTAAAGGCCTTCAACGGATGAGAAACAAAGCTTCAACGGATGTCTCTAAAGCTTCAATGGATAACATCCATCAACGGATGAGTGCTTCAACGGATAAAGCTTCAACTGCTAATGCATCAACGGATAAAGCTTCAACGGATGCTTAGTTCAATAGCAGTTGATAGTGACAATTCATAAGCTGACGGAGGCACATGGGTTGACAGAGACAAACTGGAATGTGGAAACCTCTAGGAGGAATCAAGAAAATGCAGCATTTCCATTCTGGTGCAAACAAGGAAGTATTCAAAGATTCATAGCTAAACCTAAATTGCATTGGATAGAGAAATGAAGAAGAAACATGTGAAGAATCTTTTAATTGTATTTTACAGTTTTGTCTTCACTTGTAAACTTAGTGATATATAAACCAAGTAGCAGCTAGTAATTAGGTGGTGAATTTTCCAGAGCTGTTTAGAAAAATCCAGAGAGAAAATCATTTAGTTTGTACTAGGACGCAGCTGTGATTTAATTCTTTGAATCACAGATTTTCTGAAATAACACATCTCTGGTGGAACAACAAATCCACCATAAAAGTTTTTAAGTCTGTTGTGTTTTTTACATTTGTGTTTGAATATATATCTGTCTGCATTAGCTGAAAGCAATTCACACACACTTGCTCATCAAAACACATAGCCTAGAAACTGCTCAAAACTTGAAAAAGTTTTGAGATTTACATTCAACCCCCTTCTGTAAATCTCATTGTTAGTTCACTGGGAATAACAATTGGTATTAGAGCAAGCTCTTAACATACAAAGAGTTTAAAGATCTATTCTGATAACATCATGAGTAAGAAGGATATTGGTGTAAAGATTCCAATCCTGGAAAGAGATAACTATCATCACTGGAAAGTGAAGATGCATTTACATCTTCTCTCTCAAGATGAAAGCTACATCAACTACATTGAAAATGGTCCTCACATCCCTCACAAGATGGCCACAGCTGCTACTGCAACAGTTGCTGTTGGATAGTCTATTCCCAAGCCAAAAGCAAAATGGACTGTTGAAGATATTGAAGAGGTTCACAAGGACAAGAAAGCCATGAACATTCTGTTTAATGGCCTAGATCAAGATATGTTTAACAATGTCATTAACAGCCAAACTGCTAAGGAAGTTTGGGATACTGTGCAACTTATCTGTGAAGGTACTGAGCAAGTTAGAGAAAACAAAATGCAGCTTCTCATTCAACAGTATGAATATTTTCATTTTGAAGAAGGAGAATCATTGAATGATACCTTCAACAGATTTCAGAAACTGTTGAATATATTGAAGCTATATGGCTGAGTGTACCAAGTCAAGGACTCCAATTTAAAATTTCTGAGGTCTCTACCAAAGGAATAGAAGCCTATGACCGTTTCTCTAAGAAATTCTCAAGATTATAAGGACTTCACACTTGAAAGATTATATGGAATTTTGAAGACATATGAACTTGAGATGGAGCAAGATGAGCTGTTGGAAAAAGGAAAGAGAAAAGGAGGATCAGTTGCACTTGTAGCTGACAATGAGAAGATTGAAGCCAGGAATGAGGAAAAGACAATGCCAAGTCTCAAAATTGGCACAAGCAAATCAGAATCAAGCAAGGGAAAGGAGCAAGTAGCTGATGATGAAGACAATTCCAGTCAAGATGACTCTGATGATGTTGATGAACATCTGGCCTTTCTGTCCAGGAGGTTTGCAAAGATGAAATTCAGGAAAAATACAAAATTCACTAAGCCAAACAAAAACATGGTGGACAAATCTAAGTTCAAATGTTATAACTGTGGCATTAGTGGACACTTTGCAAATGAGTGCAGGAAGCCAACCTCTGATAAGAAGAAATTTGAGCAAGTTGATTACAAAAAGAAGTATTTTTATTTGCTCAAACAAAAGGAAAGAGCTTTTCTGACTCAAGAGGATTGGGCAGCAGATGGAGCCAATGAAGATGATGATATGGAATATGTCAACCTAGCCCTGATGGCTAATTCTGATGAAAATGAAACTAGTTCATCAAGCAACCAGGTAATTACTACTGATCTCTCTCAACTTTCTAAGATTGAATGTAATGAAGCCATAAATGATATGTCCAATGAATTATATCATTTGCGTGTTTCCCTTAAATCACTAGCTAAAGACAACACAAGAATCAAAGAGAATAACTTGTTTTTAAGTGATAGGAATGCTGTGTTAGAGAATCAGGTAATTGAGCTTGAAAAGATTAAAATTAAATGCTTGACTGTTGAAAGTGAACTAGAAGAAGCTGTTAAGAAAGTAGAAATTCTTTCTAAACAATTAGAAAGTGAGCAAAAGGTAATCAAGGCCTGGAAAACATCTAGGGATGTTAGTGCTCAGATTGTCAAGGTTCAGGGAATTGAATCTTTCTGTGAGAATGCCTGGAAGAAAAACAAAAAGGAGTTAGAATTAATTGATGGATTGTCAACGGATGTGGAATCAACGGATGATGAAAGTTATCCATTGAAGGAAGAAAAAGAGCATCCATTGAAAGCTCATCAATTAAAACAGGCAAGTGATTCAAAAAAGAATAATCTCAATAAGAAGGATGGTTCAACTTTCAAGAACTTTGTCAAAGAAGGAGCTAGCACATCCAAAGATGCCAGTAAGGTGAATAGAGGACACATGACTTTGGATCAGCTGAAAAATAAGCTTAAATTGGTTAAGGATAAAAAGGAAACTAAAAGAAAATCTAATAGAAATGGGAAGGTAGGGATTAACAAACACAACAATTACACACCTGATAAGTATGCACCTAGAAAAAGCTGTGTGCATTGTAAAAGTGTTAATCATCTATCTAATAACTGCAAATCTGTTAAGAATGCTCCCATGCCTTTAACTCCCTCCATGCCTAACATGTCTATGTCACCTCTACATGCTATGCCTGTTATGTCTCATCAGAATCCTCATGCACATTTTGCAAACATGCCATATGTTAATAATCCTTATTTTACTGCATTCAGTATGCCTCAAATGCCATACAACATGCCTATGTGGAATAATATGTTTGCACAATCCATGCCTTATCAAATTCAATCAAATGTGCTAAATGAGTCTGTGACTAACCCTACACTTCAACCAACTACATCTGAGATCAAGGTTGACCCAAAGGTACCTAAGTCAAAAGATGCAGGAGGAATGAAGTCTAGGAAAAAGACTAACAAGGCTGGACCCAAGGAAACTTGGGTACCAAAATCAACTTGATTGATTTTGTTGTGTGCAGGGAAAAAGAAGGAATCAATGGTACTTGGACAGTGGTTGTTCAAGACACATGACAGGAGATTTCACCCTGCTCACAGAGTTCAAGGAGAGAGAGCTGGCCCTAGCATAACCTTTGGAGATGACAACAAAGGGTTCACTATGGGATATGGCTTGATTTCAAAAGAAAATGTCATCATTGATGAAGTTGCATTAGTTGATGGTCTCAAACACAATCTATTGAGCATCAGTCAACTATGTGACAGAGGGAATACTGTTTCCTTCAATTCTGAAGCATGTGTTGTCACAAGTAAGAAGAACAACAAAGTGGTTCTAACTGGAGGTAGAAAAGGGAATGTGTACTTAGCTGACTTCAACTCTACAGATTCAGAATCAATTACTTGTCTTCTCAGCAAAGCAAGTCCAGATGAAAGTTGGCTATGGCACAAGAAGCTATCCCATTTGAATTTCAAGACAATGAATGATCTAGTCAAAAAGGACTTAGTTAGAGGAATTCCTCTAGTGGAATTCACAAGGGATGGACTGTGTGATGCTTGTCAGAAAGGAAAGCAGAAGAAAGCATCATTCAGTAAAAAGCTTGAATCTGCAATTGATGAACCATTGCAACTGCTACACATGGATCTTTTTGGACCAGTCAATGTATTGTTAATTTCAAGGAAAAGATATTGCCTAGTGATTGTAGATGATTTCTCAAAGTTTTCATGGGTTTATTTCCTTGGATATAAGGATGAAGCTAGTGAAATCATTATCAATCATATCAAGCAAGTCAACAATCATCCAGATTTCAAATTAAGGAATATCAGGAGTGACAATGGAACTGAGTTCAAGAATTCAACCATGAAGATGTTCTGTGAAGAAAATGGGATCATGCATGAGTTCTCAGCTCCAAGGACTCCACAACAAAATGGTGTGGTGGAAAGGAAGAACAGATCACTAATTGAAGCTGCAAGAACAATGCTTGAAGAGTCAAAACTCCCAACATACTTTTGGGCTGAGGCTGTTAACTGTGCATGTTACACTCAGAATATTTCTCTAATTAATCAGGAAAAATGCATGACTCCCTATCAATTGTTCAAGAGAAGAAAACCAACTTTAAACTTTCTGCATGTCTTTGGTTGCAAATGTTACATTCTAAGGAATCAACCTGATCACAAAGGGAAGTTTGATGCAAAGGCTGATGAAGGAATATTTGTTGGTTACTCTGCTGGAAAATCATATAGAGTCTACAATCTAAGAAACAACATTGTCATGGAATCTGTGCATGTTGTGTTTGATGATAAAAAGATTGATGGACTAACAGATGTGGGACACCATGAAGGACTCAAATTTGACAACATTGAGATATATTATGATGATAGTGAAGATGATAATGATGGAGAAGGCACCTCGAAAAGAATTCAAAATTTGCCTTTGGATAATGCACAGAATGCTGCATCCGTTGAAAGTCATAATTCAGCTTCCGTTGATAGAAGCAATGCAACATCCGTTGAAAGACAAAGTGCATCATCCGTTGAAGTTCATAATGAAGCATCCGTTGATCACAGTCTGTCAACGGATAATCATTTCACTTCATCAGTTGATAGAACTCCCATTTCCTTTCAAAGGATCAGCAACTCAGGGGGAGTTTCAACCAATCAACATTCTATCTCACATCATGACAATACTGAGGCAACCTCATCTAAAGCTAATCTACCACCTCAAAGGAAATGGACCAAGAATCACCCTTTTGAACTAATCATTGATGATGCTACATCTAAAGTGCAAACTAGAAGAGCTACTCAAGATGAATGTCTGTATAGTAGCTTTCTATCACAGGAGGAGCCTAAGAGAGTGGAAGAAGCTCTATTGGATCCAGATTGGATTTTAGCAATGCAAGAGGAGCTAAACCAATTTGAAAGGAACAAAGTATGGAAGCTGGTACCCAAGCCAAAGAACAAGAGTTCTATTGACATAAAATGGGTATTCAGAAACAAGATGGATGAAAATGGTATTGTCATAAGGAATAAAGTCAGATTGGTTGCTAAAGGCTATTCTCAACAAGAGGGAATAGATTTTGATGAGACATTTGCTCCAGTTGCCAGAATTGAAGCCATCAGAATCTTTCTAGCCTATGCAGCCCATGCCAATTTCAAGGTCTATCAAATGGATGTCAAGAGTGCATTTCTGAATGAAGAATTGGAGGAAGAAGTTTATGTAAGCCAACCTCCAGGATTTGAAGATCCAAATTTTCCAGACTATGTGTATTATCTGTTGAAAGCACTCTATGGACTAAAGCAAGCACCTAGAGCCTGGTATGATACTTTGTCAAAATTTCTTCTAGATAATCACTTCACAAGAGGTACTGTTGACAAAACTCTTTTCTTTAGAAATGTTAATGGCTCTACAATACTTGTTCAAATTTATGTAGATGATTTTATATTTGGTTCTGCAGATGATAAGCTTTGTAAAAAGTTTGCTAAGTTAATGCAAAGTAAATATGAAATGAGCATGATGGGAGAGCTAACTTATTTTCTTGGTTTACAAGTTAAACAAGTTAGTGGTGGAATTTTCATTAGTCAAACTAAATATATTTATGATCTTTTAAAGAAGTTTGACTTAATGGATTGTTCATCTGCAAAAACTCCCATGGCCACTGCCACCAAGCTTGAATTAAACAAGGCTGAAAAGTCTGTAGACATTTCAAGTTATAGAGGCATGGTTGGTTCACTTTAATATTTAACTGCTAGTAGACCTGATATAATGTTTTCTACATGTCTCTGTGCTAGATATCAAGCTGACCCTAAAGAGTCTCACTTAGTGGCTATTAGAAGGATTTTCAGATATCTCAAAGGGACTCCAAATCTAGGAATTTGGTACCCTAGAGAGTCTGGTTTTGATCTAATTGGCTACTCAGATGCAGATTATGCAGGTTGTAAAATAGACAGGAAAAGCACAACTGGCACATGTCAATTTCTAGGAAATAAGCTTGTGTCATGGTTCAGCAAGAAGCAAAATTCTGTTTCAACATCAACAGCTGAAGCTGAGTACATTGCTGCTGGTAGTTGCTGTGCACAGATACTGTGGATGAGAAATCAACTATTTGACTATGGACTAACTGTTGACAAAATTCCTATATTCTGTGATAACACAAGTGCCATTGCCATTACTGAAAATCCAGTGCAGCACTCAAGAACCAAGCACATTGACATCAAGTACCACTTCATAAGGGAACATGTGATGAAGGGTATAGTGGAACTTCATTTTGTTCCAAGTGAAAAGCAGATTGCAGACATATTTACCAAGCCACTTGATGAATCAACATTCACAAGATTAGTAAGTGAACTATGTATGCTTAATTATTCTTAAATTCATGTCCTCATTAAAATCTGCTTTGTAGCCTAAAATGAATTTGTGACAAGAACAAAATTGGCTTTAAGTAAAGATTATTCTATCAATGGATATTCCCTATCCGTTGAAAGCCAAAATTGTTCTATCAACGGATGTTCATTATCCGTTAAAGACAAATACATTTCTGGAAATTTTATCCTTCAATGGATAAAACAGTGTTAACCTTCAACGGATAACTATTTACCTCATCCGTTGAAGTGTCACATCAGTTACTTTAAGTGAGTCACAGCCGTTGATTTGTTTACTTAACCGTTGATACATATATACACTGTTGTATGTATTTATATTAAAGGCAGTTTTCAGAATTTCTACAGTTTTCTTTATTTTTAAACGGTTGTAATTTGTTTAAAAGTATCATTTAATCATTTTATTTATGTTTTAATTCGAGAAAGTATAAAAGCCCATTGAATTCTTATTTTCACTTTACGCTTTCTTGCAATTTTTACTCTCTTTCTCTCCTAAAACTCTCAATCTTTTCTCTGCAATCTCTACTCACAACAATGGCACCAGTAGTCAAGATTATGTCACAGTCTGGCTTTGTTTATGAAAAGAACAATTTCGTAGCCTTGGTGCAAAAGAATGAAGCCCACTTAGATTATCACAAAATGATGGACTTCATCAAGAACTGCAAACTAAGCTATGCAATGCTGGAAGCCCCAACTATCTATTGTGAGGTAATTGAGGAGATTTGGACAACTGCAGAGTTCAACTCCACAGATATGACCATTGCTTTCTCTCTCAAAGGTAAGAATTACTGTATTAACTGTGATGATATACAGTCTTGCTTTAAGCTACCTGAGAATAATGCCATGATACCACACACTGATAATGATGTATCTGCTATGTTAGATTCCATAGGCTATTCTTTTGATTCTGCTAGTTTAGGGAGCATTAGAAGAAAGGGCCTTAGGAAAGAATGGAGTTTTCTTGGAGATGCCTTTATCAAGGTTTTCTCTGGGAAGATTAGCAATTTTGATGCCATAACTTCATCTCTTGTTAATATGCTCTATATGCTAGTTTCTGATAGGTACTTTAATTTTAGCAACTATGTCATGCTATAATTAGGTTCCAGGTTAGGTAACAAAGCTAATAGACCTCATAACATCTACTATGCTAGATTCTTTATGTTATTGGCTAACCATGTTGCTAAAGGTTTGGTCATAACTAATGAGAGCAATAAACTCAAATGTTGGGCACAAGAGAAAAGGGTCCTTGTAGACCTTTTGAGAATTAACCTCAACAGCTAGGTGCCATTGGTATATTTACCAATAATGAATGCACCTCAGATAAGTAAGGTAAATACTTCTGCAACTCCTACATCTTCCACCCCCATTGTTTCTTTGCCTTCTAGTGTGGTAATGGAATCTGTGTCTTTGTCCCAACAGATTCCTACCAAAGCCACCAAAACTAAAATTCCAAAACACAAGTCAAAGAAAACCACCTCTGTTGTCTCTCAAAAGACAACAGTTGTAACATCTACCATAAACCCTGAAGGGAGTGAACAGGGTGTGAGTGGTGAGGGGAGGGGTGAACATCAAAAAACCCCCCAGGATAAGGTGGGAGAGGTGAATGGTACCCTAGCCAGCCAAGCCACAGTTTCTCAGAAGACTGTGGTGGTTCAAAAGGAGTCAAACACATCCCTAGTTGCATCCTCCCAAAAGGATGCAGCTATTGAAAATAGTCCCCAACCAGGGACACAGAACAAAAGAGGGAGGGACACTGAAGCCATACATTCACCTGTGAAAGCTTTTTCAAGAAGAAAGAAGGCTAAAACCCTAGTTTCCACACAGGGGGCACACACTGCACAGATACATCCACCTGTATCTTTGCCTTCTCAAATTCAGCTTGATGTGGCTCCAATAAATGTGGAGTCACAGCTCCATTCTCTCATAATAGACACACAACAATCACCAAATTCTCCATCACCATCTCTGGATGTGGATATGATATTCACATCAATTCCTGATTCTCCCTCTTTAAAACTCAGGGAGGAGCCCCACTCAAATCCTGGTGATCATCATCTGTTAGATGATTTGTTGGATCATCAGCCAATTCTTTCAGACTTAGTTGAAGAATCTGTGTCACCTCACTTAAAATCAATTCACACAGATTCAACAATTATGTCACTTTCAAAATCTACATCTTTTCCTTCTTCAACGGATATCTCTCATCCGTTGACAAGTGGTTGTTCTTCGACGAATAAGCTTCACAGCAGTTATCCGTTGATATCATCAGTTTCCACTTCAACGGATACTCCCTATCCGTTGATGGTCTCTACACACATGGTTACTGTACAATCACTTCTAGGATTGAGGGAAGGGAGTGATAATTTGAGTGAAAGGCTGGGTTGCTCCCAGGCAAAAGGAGAGGTTGAGAGTCAAAATATGCATGCTATTTCTTCCAGCATGGCAAAAGTAAGTGAGGGGAGTGCCACCTTAGTACGTGAGGGGAGTGCCACCTTAGTAGGTGAGGGTAAGGGTGTGAGGGTGTGTGTGGGCCAGGGGGAGCCCCTGATGCAAGAATATAGAGAAAATGAGAGAAAAGCAGGTACAAAAGCTATAAGGGTGGATCCAACCATTGCTAGTGAGTCAATGATTGTGGATGATGCTGAAAAGGAAAGACAATTTCAGCAACATTACAAAGCTGAGATTGATAATATTTCCTTGGATGCTGACACTTTTACTCATCCTGTTTCAGCCTATCAACTGTTGGCTGCTCAGGGCAATGTGGAGGCAGAGCAGACTTTGAACATTGTGCACACTTCAGAATCTCTTCAAAGAGATAAAGCTGCTGTTAATAGGATGCCTTCTCAAGATGGTGAGCCATCTGAAGAGTTTGAAGTAAATTCTAATGATGATGACTCTATTTCTCTGGATGGGAGCATGAACTTAGGGGGAGATGCAGGCCCAAGTTCTGTTCCAGATTTACCTGAATGGACATGGACAAAGAAATCGACACCAGGACAATTTGGTTTAGCTTTGGTCAAGCAAGTAATGGCTATTCAAAAGGCCCTTCAGGAGACTACATATGCTGGTACAAAGGCTATTCTTAAAGCTCATCTAGACTCTCTGCATCTTTTGCAGTTGCAGCATATCAGACGGAATTTAAGTGTGGATGAACTCAAAAAGGATATTACTGATCTGAAATCCTACAATTCTGAGAAGTTGGATTCAGTCCTGCCTTATGGTACAATGCAAGATTTGTTGCTGAGACTGAGGAGAGAATCTGATGCTAACAAGAGGCTGGCCAAGTTGGAAACAAGAGTTCAAGTCATTGAAGACTCTGTGGTCACCATTCTTCAAAATCAACAATCTCAGACAAATCTACTATTACAGCTGGCAAAAGCACAAGGCTTGACCCCTATCCTTGATGATAACAAAAAGGGGGAGAATAAAAGGGAAGGGGAAGGAGAGCCATCAACAAAAATTCAAATATCTAAAGTGCTAGTTCCTGCCATCACCACTTCTCCAATACTTCAAATCAAAGGAAAGATTGATGGAATTGATCTAATCCAAATAGCAGCAGCTGAGATGAAAGTCAAAGAGCAAAGGAAGAAAATTGATGAAAGGATGCAACACATTTTTGGTTCCACAACTTCAAAATCACAATCTGTGAAGCATAGCACAAAAATGGAGCCAATCATCATGGAGCTCAAGCCAGTAAGGAGAAATAAGGTTGGAGAGACTTCTTCCAAGAATCTGAAACCTATGATTCTCAAGCCCAACAACATATCCAACAAGGACTCTACAAAGAACCCTCTAAGCCTTGCTCAGTTGAAAGGAGTGGATTTTCCTCTTCCAAAGCCTGATGAAGACAAGGTTTTGGGTGGTAATATCATGAAGCACAAGGAGACCAAGGATGTGGTTGAAAGGATGAACATGGCCATTATCTTTAGAGAGGGAAAGAGTATCTGTGTGATACAAGGACATCCCAAATTCTCAATAGCCATGAGGGAAGAAACCAGAAGGTTGAAGGAAGAAGCTAAAAAGCTAAAGGTTGACAAAAGAGCACAAGCAAAGCTTGAAAAACAGCTAAAGTCAAGTCAAGCTGAAGAAAAGAAAGAAATTGAAGTCAAGAGTGAAGATGTAGGTATGGGGGACATGATTAGTGATGATGTGGAAGAAAGAAGTAAGGAAATAAAGGAATGGCAGAAAGGGAACAGAAAGAAGGCCAATGCAAAAAGGAAGATGGTAGATGAAACTGAAGAAATCCAATCAAAATCCAAACCACTACCTTCTATTCCTGAACCTATTGTGCCTGACCCCTTCATAAACATCCATGGTGAAACAATCACTCCTAAGGAGGAACCAATTGATTGGGACACCATCAAATTGCCCACCTTTTTAACCACTTCTCTACCATCAAAGAAACAGAAAAAGAAAATCAAATCAACACCTCCTCTAACCTCAATCAAATTCACTCAGAAGCCTAAGCCTAAGCCACAAGCCTCAAAGGATGATTATGTTCACATTTGTGACATAAAGGAATTTTCAGACATTGAACTCTATCTGGATGAGCTGGAGGAAGTAAGGGGAATAGATGCCTACAGACAGCTTCCAGAAAGACTAGTGTTCAAATATAAAGGAAGTGGGGAAATGACTTGGCCTCTTTACAGAATTCTGAATGAAGGGTATTCTACCTTGATTAGAGTCTACTCAGCCATAAAAAGAGATTCTGGCTTTACCAGGACCGCCAAAACTGAGATTCTCAACAAGATTGCCAGCATAAGGAACACTTTATGGGAGCCCAATGCCTTGCCTAGAACATTACTCATACCAGATAGAGGAATCACAGTTCATAAATCACCTTATTTGTTGATGGAGTTCAGAGACAATAAAGGAGTCAAAAGATTTTTCAGACTTGAAGATCAACTCAAGATTGCCAGTAATGAAACTCTCAAGGATATGCAATCTAAGTTGAACATCAATGAAGAAGATGAAGCTGAGTTCTACAGACAACTCCAACTTCAAATAGAGGAGAATGACAGGAGGCTAGGGAAGAAAATAAGGGATCAAAGAAAAAGAAATTAATCTGCTCAAACTAAAAGAGCACCCTTGGAAATAATGTAATTCTTCAATTCTATATCAGTATACACACTTTTGCAGCACTTTTGAATTTCTACTTTATTTCAGTTCATATATTTGTTAAGTGTTTTGTTATCATCAAGTTGAACCCAAATTTATGCCTACAGTTCTAGTAGACATAAATAGGGGGAGATTGTTAGGAATATGTGTATTAGTTTGATAATAAGTTAAACAAAACACTTAAGTAGAAATCTAGTGTTTGTAGCCTCAACGGATAAGACCATTTTGGCTATCCGTTGAAGGAGTAGCTTTACTTAGAAATAAGTTTAGTATTTTAGCACATTTCATTCTCTGTATTTAAGTTATAATTCTTAGATGTTGTGGGAAATTATCAGTCAAGTTGACTACTAGTGAATATGCAAATAGGAGGGCTAATTGTAAATATTTCATGCCTTGTAATTTTGTATAAGTGAAGTAGTATCAATTGATATTAAAGGCCTTCAATGGATGAGAAACAAAGCTTCAACGGATGTCTCTAAAGCTTCAACGGATAACATCCATCAACGGATGAGTGCTTCAATGGATAAAGCTTCAACTGCTAATGCATCAACGGATAAAGCTTCAACGGATAAAGCTTCAATGGATAAAGCTTCAACGGATGCTTAGTTCAATAGCAGTTGATAGTGACAATTCATAAGCTGACAGAGGCACATGGGTTGACAGAGACAAACTGGAATGTGGCAGCCTCTAGGAGGAATCAAGAAAATGCAGCATTTCCATTCTAGTGCAAACAAGGAAGTATTCAAAGATTCATAGCTAAACCTAAATTACATTGGATAGAGAAATGAAGAAGAAACATGTGAAGAATCTTTTAATTGTATTTTACAGTTTTGTCTTCACTTGTAAACTTGGTGATATATAAACCAAGTAGCAGCTAGTAATTAGGTGGTGAATTTTCCAGAGCTGTTTAGAAAAATCCAGAGAGAAAATCATCTAGTTTGTACTAGGACGCAGCTGTGATTTAATTCTTTGAATCATAGATTTTCTGAAATTACACATCTCTGGTGGAACAACAAATCCACCAAAAAAGTTTTTAAGTCTGTTGTGTTCTTTATATTTGTGTTTGAATATATATCTGTCTGCATTAGCTGAAAGCAATTCACACACACTTGCTCATCAAAACACATAGCCTAGAAACTGCTCAAAACTTGAAAAAGTTTTGAGATTTACATTCAACCCCTCTTCTGTAAATCTTATTGTTAGTTCACTGGGAATAACATCATCATTAGTTGGTACCAAAGTTCCTATATTATGGTAATTAACACCTCTAATCTTGAAGCAATATGGTACGCCACCTCTGTTTATTGAGTGGTTAATCTTTTTTCTGGTAGAACCCCTAGCAAACATGCAGTTGTAAATGCGTATATTTTGTTTGAAATGCTTAAAATGAACACCACCAGTAAGGAAAGTAGCTATAGGTTCAGGAGGTTGTTTCTCCTTTTCCAGAATGACTTGACCATTTTTATAGCAAAGAGAAAAGGTTGGTGGTTTATTAGGAGCACTTTTGTTGTTCCTTTCTTGGTTCCACATGATAGCATCACACTTCAAACAATATTTATCAGGAGCACCAAGATCCAAGTATCCATTCCACATAGACTGATTACTGTGTAAATCTTTTTGATCAATATCCTCAAGATCACCTGCCATGTCTGTCGCACAAAAATGAGAAAATACATCAAACTATAATTTATAATGTCTGTTTTATTAAAAGTCGGTGATGTTTAGTAAATAAAATAATTATCAATATTCTCAAGATCATCTGCCATGTCTGTTGCACAAAAATGAGAATCAACAATAAAATATGATTTATAACGTCCGCTTTATTGAAAGTATGTGATGTTTAGTAAATAAAATAATTACTACCTCCACATATTATATCAATGTCGATGCTAACATTGTCATCAACATCGTTGAACTCGTTCAATAAATTTTTATGTCTTAAACTTTCACCTTTTTCAAAAGTACTTTTTACATTTGATGAATTGAACGACGAAGGACCTGGAGAAATTTTTCCACAAATCTTTTTCGAATGATTTCGTTCTTCTTCATCGTCATCAATAAGCTTCTTTTTCACACTTCTTTATTTTTTAACAGGTGAGACACGGGAGGCAGGCATTGAGAGTGTGAGAGTACTAATTCCACTGCTGTTAACAATCTGAATAACAGAATTCGTCCAATTATATTATGCATTATATAGATTTGGTGCTGCATAATATTAAGCATGACACATCATTTAAAAAATAAGCTTGAGTGTTGGGAAAAAGGAATGCCAAAATTGATAACCTGTGAGAGGAA
Source organism: Apium graveolens (assembly GCF_009905375.1). Taxonomy (NCBI): domain Eukaryota; kingdom Viridiplantae; phylum Streptophyta; class Magnoliopsida; order Apiales; family Apiaceae; genus Apium; species Apium graveolens. The sequence continues at coordinate 131,029,188 of NC_133656.1, forward strand.
TGCTTGGTAATCTGCGCTGAAATGGAATTTTGCTTTGCAACTCTGTCTGAGAACTGCAATATATTCTGGTAAAATAAGTTTAAATGCAGTAAGATTTACATATACTGACATGGATTAGCTAACCAATTTATGTAGGGAGTACTACATTACTAACAAAAAAATTTACCTGATGACTGTGATGTAGTAGCAGATGATAATTAAATATTTAGTGTTGACGTATGTTTATCGGCAATTTTTTTAACATTTGGTAAGGTGCTACGAAATATCCCTACCTCTTCTCTGTTAATATTCTTTGAACGAACCCTGACTTTTCGCACTACTAAGAAATTTGGAAACATGTACATGTAACATGATAAATATTTTCAAATAGACTGTATGAAGAGGTTGATCAAACTGATGAACCTGAACCTGTTTTCGAAGTTGATGAAAAATTAGGAGATATATTTTGATCAATTCTGGATAGAGGACTTCTTAGAGATGGTTGTGATTTATTAACTCCAACAGGCTGCCTGAAGGTGCTATTGTTCAGTGTTACATAATGAACAATTTTTGATTAGAAACTTGAAAAGACAATTGAGAACCATTTATAACAGCAATCAGACTGATAAAGAATGATACCGTTAATTTATTCTGGTGTTATTATGTTGCTTTCCAGATTTTTTGCAAGCGGGCTATGCAACACACTTTGTGGCAATTGTCTTAAACGTTGAATTTGAGATGCATTATTACCTGAAAGAAGATAAGAACAAATTTTACTGTTCATATCACCAACTTGGTGTTCATAGAAGACGTCGATATAAATAACCTATTGATGATCCTAACGTAGGTGACACACTTTGATCAATTGTTGATAGCGGTGTTCTCACAGAATGGCCTGTTTTATTAAAATGAGCAAATTAGATATATGAATAACAATGTGTACTACAGTAAAATGGTTAAGAATATTACCATTAGTTTGTTTTGGTTTATTGCAGTTGCTCTGCATATTAAGGACAAAAGTGCGCTGAACCAAATCTTCTGGGATCTTTGTCAAACTTTCATCGTTGTTACGTAAATTTGGAGTAGTATTTTCTTTATCATTAGTCATATGCTCAGTCGGAGAAGATACATGGTTTAATATATAATATGGTTGTTAGTCGCTAAACACGCACTAAAATTACACGCAAGTATACGCGTTCACAAGTAATATAGAATCTTTTCTAGTTCATTCCCACAGAGACTGGCTTTGGTTAACTAATTAATTTATGCACTTAAGCAACAATGTATGGTTATTATTCAATGCTAAGACGATAAAAAATTGAGGTGTTTATAACTAAGAATTAAACTAACAATTATAACTAAGGGAATAAGATTGATTGAATTAATATATATGATAAACATGGGATTCTAACTTCATTAAATACTTCATTCAATAGCCTTATCATTCTTAACCTTAGCATGTAATGGTGATGACACTAATCAAATAACACGAAACTGATAAACGCCAACTTTCGTTGCAAGATTACCATACTACCAGACATCCACAAAAGAGATAGAAGCTGAATAGACACCAATTATATTGAGACCCTATATGACTATAGAATTTGACAACATAACGGGTTAAGCACAAGTTATCTATCTTGATTATATAGGGCAAGTAAGATGGTTAAAATTACCTACGAATCATGCATAATAATACATTAACCTATGCTAGCATGGCAAGTTCAAAATCCTTAAATTTACTGTCGCTTCATTAAAGATTAACACACTATCTTATAAGTTCGCGACGTTCATAAGACGAATACGCACAACCAATAGTAGGTTATTGTTGTGTATATGTTGTGTACTTGATGATTTCATGAACAAAACACCTTGGTAGATTTTACTTAGTGAAAATGTAGCACTCGACGGATAAGGATTATAGTCCCGACGGATAACTCTTTTTGGTCCCGACAGATGATGACTTATTATCCATCGAGTGAGTAGCTTATGTAATAATAAGTCTGTAGCACATTTCTGCATACACATTGTTTAGAATCTGTAGTAGTACTTAAGTCATGTTGACTTTAACTAGATATGCAGAATAGGTTGATTAATTGTACATAGATGATGTCTTGTAATTCTGCATAAATTAAATGGAGTCAAGTGCCTGATTGCTACTCGACAGATAAACAACAATGAATTCGACGGATGATCAATAACACGACGGATGATCATAAACCCGATGGATAAAGAATTCAAATATCTGTTGACAGTGACAACACAGTCACATGTGTCGAGTGTATGCAAATGGAATGTGGTAGCCTATTCAACTGGGTTTTCGAGAACAAAGAAGCATTGCCATTTCCATGCTATTATGAAGATATTCAAATATGCTGGAATAGAGTAATGAAGTAGCATTGTATTAGACTTGATAGTTTTTGTTTTATTATCCCGTCTTATTACTTTGTAATCTTGGTGATATATAAACCAAGAAGCAGCAATAGAATAGTAACTAAGGAACTAAGCAACCAAGAGAGAAATATTTGTAAACTGTATTCTTAGCATTTCTCTCGTTCTTAGTTGTTATCATTTTGTAAGCAGCTTTGAGCTTTTTGCACACAGAGTTCTCTCGATATATATTATATATCTCTGATGGAATCATTCAAATCCACCTGAACGTTTTTAAAGACTCTTGTTTTTAATTACTTGTGTTTTGATTCATTTCAAGTAACTATTCCGCATTCTGCTAATCAATTCACACTTATATATATATTTGAGTTAGAACATTTTTATTAAAGAAAAAGTTTCAAGAATTCCATTCAACCCCCCTTCTGTAATTATTGTTACATTGTTAAGGGACTAACAATTGGTATCAGAGCAAGCTCTTGAAGAACAAAGAGTTTAAAGATCAAAACAATACAACAAGATGAACAAGAAGGATGTTGGAGTCAAGATTCCTTTCCTGGATAAAGATAATTACCATCATTGGATGGTAAAGATGCATCTTCATTTGCTTTCTCAAGATGAGGCCTATGTGGACTGCATAGAAAGAGGCCCTCATGTTCCAATGAGAGCTGCAACTGGAAATGAGCCATCTGTTCCCAAGCCAAGACATGAATGGTCTGATCCTGATATTGAACAAGCCAGGAAGGATAAAAAGGCCATGAATATCTTGTTTAATGGAGTTGATGGTGATATGTTTGACAACATTATCAACTGCAAAACTGCCAAGGATGTTTGGAATACAATACAGATCATCTGTGATGGCACTGAGCAAGTTAGAGAAAACAAGATGCAGCTACTGATTCAGCAATATGAGCATTTTCATAATGAAGAAAGTGAGTCTCTCACTGACATTTTTAGTAGGTTTCAAAAAATGCTAAATGCTCTAAAGTTGCATGGAAGGGTCTATCAGATAAAAGACTCCAATTTGAAATTCCTTAGATCTCTTCCAAAGGAATGGAAACCAATGACAGTCTCATTAAGAAACTCACAAGATTATAAGGAGTTTACTTTGGAGAGACTGTATGGCATCCTGAAAACTTATGAGCTTGAAATAGAGCAAGATGAGAGGATGGAGAGAGGAAAGAAGAAAGGAGGGTCCATTGCACTAGTTGCTGAGTTAGAGAAAGAAAAGGATATGAAGATGGAAGCTGTTGAGTCAACTTCAGGGGTCTGTGAAAGCAAGGGCAAGGGGCTTGCAGTAGAAAGTGAAGATTCTTTGAGCCAAGATGACATGGAAGACATTGATGAACATTTAGCATTTCTTTCCAGAAGATTTGCCAAGCTCAAGTTCAAAAAGAACTTTGGAGCAGCCAAGCCAAATAGAAACATGGTGGATAAATCAAAATTCAAATGTTTCAAATGTGGCTTGGCAGGGCACTTTTCTAGTGAGTGTAGGAAGTCAGATTCCAGTAAGAAAAAGTTTGAGCCCGTAGATTATAAGCAAAAATACTTTGAGCTACTCAAACAAAAGGAAAGGGCTTTCATTACACAAGAAAATGAGTGGGCAGCAGATGGTCTGGATGAAGATGAAGATGTCAGCTATGTCAATCTAGCCCTAATGGCGAAGTCTGATGAAATAGAAACAAGTTCTTCAAGTAATCAGGTAATTACTACAAACCTTGTACATTTATCTAAAGCTGAGTGTAATGATGCTATAAATGACATGTCTACAGAGTTATATCATTTGCGTGTTACACTTAAGTCTCTTACTAAAGAAAATGCTAAAATCAAAGAGAACAATTTGTTTTTGAGTGAGAGAAATAATGTGTTAGAGTCTCAGTTCATTGATTTTGAAAAATTAAGAATTGAGTGTAAGATTGCTAAGGAGGAATTAACTGAGTCCTTGAAGAAAGAAGAAATTTTGAAGAAGCAGCTCGAGCGTGAACAGAAGGTGATTAAAGCATGGAAAACATCTAGAGATGTCCATGCTCAAATTACCAAAGTTCAAGGAATCGAGTCCTTCTGTGATGCAGCCTGGAAAAAGAACAAGGAGAAACTAGAACCAAATTTGGTGGATGGAGTGCTAACAGATGTAGACTCAACGGATGATGAGGATCATCCGTCAGATTACAAAAAAGGTTATCCGTCGACTGATGAAAATCCTCATCCGTCGGCTGTAAGCAAGCCTATCAGTAAAGCCAAACTTGTTATAAGCTGAATGAAAAGTATGGATCTCTTTCCAAGAACTTTGTTTTAGGAGAATCGAGTCAAGTTAAGAAAGGGAAAAAGGCTAATGTTGGTCACATGACTGTCAAACAGTTAAGTGACAGACTTGAAAAGATTGAGGTGAAAACAGAAGTTAAAAAGAAAAATAATAGAAATGGTAAAGTAGGGATTAACAAACACAATAACTACACACCTGATAAATATGCTCCTAGAAAAATCTGTGTCAAGTGTGGTAGTGTAAATCATTTGTCTGTTAATTGCAAATCTGCCATGCCTACTTCCATGTATGTGCCACCTCACTTTCCTAACATCAATGCCATGCCTCCCATGCGTATGAATGCTATGTCTACACAGAATATGAATGCACAATTTGCTAATATGCCATTTGCACCTAATCCTTATTATACTGCATTTAGTATGCCATAAATGCCATTTAGCATGCCTTACTGGAATAACATGTTCACTAATAGCATGCCATTCCCTGTTGATTATAATATGCATGATAATTATGTTGCAATGAATGGTTTCAAAGGCCCAACTCAAGTGACCAAGGATGAATCTGATATCCCCAAGTCAAATGAGATAAAGCCTAAGAAACAGAAAAAGAAAGCTAACAAGGAAGGACCCAAGGAAACTTGGGTACCAAAATCAACTTGATCTGATTTTGATGTGTGCAGGGAAACAGAAAGAATCTTTGTTACTTGGATATTGGTTGTTCAAGACACATGACTGGTGATTCTACCCTACTCACAGAGTTCAAGGAGAGAGCTGGTCCAAGTATTACTTTTGGAGATGACAATAAGGGTTATACTGTGGGATATGACTTGATTTCAAAGGACAATGTCATCATTGAGGAAGTTGCCTTAGTGGATGGTCTCAAACATAACTTGTTGAGTATCAACCAGCTTTGTGATAAAGGCAGCTTAGTAACCTTCAACTCAGAAGCCTGTGTTGTGACTAACAAAAGAAGCAACAAAGTGGTTCTCACTGGTGTGAGAAAAGGAAATGTGTACCTAGTTGATTTCAACTCATCCAATGCAGAATCTGTTACTTGTCTTCTCAGTAAAGCAAGTCAGGATGAAAGTTGGCTATGGCACAAGAAGCTATCCCATTTAAACTTCAAGACCATGAATGAGCTAGTAAAGAAAGAACTGGTTAGAGGCATTCCTCTAGTGGAGTTTTCTAAGGATGGACTGTGTGATGCCTGTCAAAAAGGGAAGCAGATTAAAGCATAATTCAGGAAGAAACTTGATTCAACAATTAAAGAGCCTTTCCAACTGCTACACATGGATTTGTTTGGACCAGTCAATGCGTTGTCCATCTCATGGAAAAGAATTTGCCTAGTAATTGTAGATGATTTCTCAAAGTTCTCTTAGATATATTTCCTAAAGTCTAAAGATGAGGCTAGTGAAATCATCATCAATCACATAAGGCAAGTCAATAATCATCCTGATTTTAAGGTTAGAAGAATCAGGAGTGACAATGGAACTGAGTTCAAGAATTCTGTCATGAGAGCATTTTGTGAGGAAAATGGGATTCTGCATGAGTTTTCAGCAGCAAGAACTCCATAACAGAATGAAGTAGTGGAAAGGAAGAACATATCACTTATTGAAGCTGCCAGGACAATGCTTGGAGAATCTAAACTGCCAACATATTTCTGGGCTGAAGCTGTAAATACTGCTTACTACACTCAGAATATTTCCCTGGTTAATTAAGCAAGATGCATGACTCCCTATCAATTGTTCAAGAACAAGAAGCCAACTCTAAATTTTCTTCATGTCTTTGGCTGTAAATGCTATATTCTGAGAAATCAAACTGATCAAAATGGGAAGTTTGATGCTAAAGCAGATGATGGAATTTTTGTTGGATATGCTGTTGGTAAAGCATATAGAGTCTACAATCTAAGAACCAACATTGTTGTGGAATCAATACATGTGTTTGATGATAAAAAGATTGAAGGACTTCAAGATGGAGATTACCATGAGAGCCTCAAATTCGATAATGTGGAGATGGTTAGTGATGACAGTGATGATGAGAGTGATCAAGAAACATTATCAAAGGATAATGCAGAATTATCTACTACCAATGAAGCCCAAAACTCAACATCTGTCGAGTTGCATAATGCTTCATCCGTCGGGAGGCAATCTGCGTTATCCGTCGGGAGACAACCAACTTCATCCGTCGGTACTCAAAATTCACCATCCGTCGGGTTATCAAAAGGAGCAGGAAGTCAGGATAGATCACCTACAGAAAGTTCCCATTTCTCAAATCAAAGATCCACAAACTCAGGGGGAGTTTCTAACAATCAAAACTCAATCACACATCAAGACAACAATGAGGCCTCTTCATCTAGAGCTAATTTACCTCAACAAAGAAAATGGACAAAAGATCACCCATTTGAGCTTATAATTGGTGATGTTTCTTCTAGAGTTCAAACCAGGAGAGCAACTCAAGAAGAATGTCTATATAGCAGCTTTCTTTTCAAGGAATAACCAAAGAAGGTAGAAGAAGCTTTATTGGATCCTGATTGGATTTTAGATATGCAGGAGGAGCTAAACCAATTTGAAAGGAATAATGTATGGAAGCTGGTGCCCAAGCCTAAAGGAAAGAATCCAATAGACACCAAATGGGTATTAAGAAACAAGATGGATGAAAATGGCATAGTAGTCAGGAACAAAGCTAGATTGGTTTCTAAGGGCTATTGTCAACAAGAAGGAATAGATTTTGATGAAACATTTGCTCCTGTTGCAAGACTTAAAGCCATCAGAATCTTCTTAGCCTATGTAGCCCATGCCAATTTCAAGGTCTATCAAATGGATGTCAAAAGTGCCTTTCTGAATGGAGATTTGGAGGAGGAAGTCTATGTCAGTTAACCTCCTGGTTTTGAAGATCCAAATTTTCCAGAACATGTCTATTATCTTTTGAAAGCACTTTATGGATTGAAGCAAGCACCTAGAGCCTGGTATGACACTTTATCAAAGTTCCTTTTGGAAAATCATTTTACAAGAGGTACTGTTGATAAAACTTTATTCTTTAGAAATGTTAATGGCTCTAGTATACTTGTTCAAATTTATGTAGATGATATTATTTTTGGCTCTACAGATGAGAAACTTTGCAAAAAGTTTGCCAAATTGATGCAAAGTAAGTATGAAATGAGTATGATGGGAGAACTAACTTACTTTCTTGGTTTGCAAGTTAAGCAAGTTAGTGATGGAATATTCATTAGTCAAACTAAATATATTTTTGATCTTTTAAAGAAGTTTGATCTAATGGATTGCACATCTGCAAAAACTCCCATGGCTACTACAACTAAGCTTGAATTAAACACCACTGAAAAGTCTGTGGATATTTCAAGTTATAGGGGCATGGTTGGCTCATTTCTGTACTTAACAGCTAGTAGGCCAGATATAATGTTTGCTACATGTTTATGTGCTAGATTTCTGGCTGATCCTAGAGAATCTCACTTAATAGCTATTAAGAGAATTTTCAGATATCTCAAGGGAACACCAAAACTTGGCATTTGGTACCCTAGAGATCCTGGTTTTGATCTAACTGGTTATTCAGATGCAGATTATGCAGGTTGTATAATTGATAGAAAAAGTACAATAGGAACCTGTCAATTTCTAGGAAACAAGCTTGTGTCCCGGTTCAGTAAAAAGCAAAATTCAGTTTCTACTTCTACAGCTGAAGCTGGATATATTGCTGCTGGTAGTTGCTGTGCACAAATATTATGGATGAAAAATCAATTGCTAGACTATGGTTTGTAAGTTGAGAGGATTCCTATTTTCTGTGATAACACAAGTGCAATTTCCATAACTGAAAATCCAGTACAACATTCAAGGACAAAACACATAGATATCAAGTACCACTTCATAAGGGAACATGTAATGAATGGTACTGTGGAACTACACTTTGTTCCAAGTGAGAAGCAGCTTGCAGATATATTTACCAAGCCACTGGATGAATCCACCTTTTCAAGGTTGGTAAGTGAGTTAGGTATGCTTAATTATTCTTAAATCTATATGAGATAATTTGCAAGTTGATATGCAGCCAGAAATTTAATTAATTTTTTCAGTCATGGATGAAATTTTGGCTAAGTCAAAATTTACATCTCGACGGATGATCCTTATCCATCGAGTTTGATCATCCGTCAGTATACTATTTGCTAATAAAAATTAATTATTTTTTCTGGAATATTTTATGACTCGACGGATAACAGTCTATCCTCATCCGTCGAATTGTCTTTATCTCAGCCGTTAATTCCCTGAACATTATCCATCGAGTATACTTATAGTTTGTAAGCATAACATGACGGATAATGGGTTGAATTTTTATAGTTTATTTTTTAAACGGCTATTTTAGGCAATTTTCATTGGTTACTTTATTTTACTTTATTATTTTTAGCAGTTATTTTTTGAGATAGTATAAAAACTTATTTCATTTCAATTGCTTTCCTTTTATCATCCTCAAATCAACTGCTCAAATTTCTTTCTCTTTCAAAGCACTTACTCTTTCTCTTCAAGCTCTCATTCTCTAACAATGGCGCCCGTTATCAAGATTATGTCTCAAACTCGGTTTATTTATGAGAAGAACAATTTCACTGCATTAGTAAACAAGGGTATTCAGCAATCTGGTGACTATCACAAGATGATGGACTTTGTGAAGAATTGCAAGCTTAGCTATGCCATGCTAGAATCATCCACAATCTTTTATGAAGTTGTTGAAGAGATGTGGACCACTGCTACATACAACTCAACAGATAAGACAATCACTCTCACCATTAAAGGTAAAGAATTCTGTATCAATATTGATGTTATAAAAGCATGTTTCAAGATTCCTGATAACACTGTGACCTCACCATACACTGACACTAATATAATCAATATGCTGAATTCCATGAACTATGCTCTTTCTACTTCTAAGTTAAGTGACATTAGGAGACCGGGCCTTAGGAAATAATGGAGTTTTATGTGTGATGTAGTGACAAAGGTCTTTTCAGGTAAAGTCAGTAATTTTGATTCAGTCAATATCTTCATGCTTAACATGCTCTACATACTAGTTACAGATAAATTCTATAATTTCAGTGACCTTGTTTTGTTTGAGTTAGGTTTTAAACTAGGAGAGTTAAATAAGAGAGTTAAGAATGTATATTATGCTAGATTCTTTATGATGTTAGCTAACCATGTCTCTGAGGGTATTGTGCTTGAGAACCCTAACAACAAATTAGATTGTTGGGTTCAAGAGAGAAGGCTCATTGCAGATTTGAACAGGGCCAATCATCACAAGGAGATGCCACTGTTCTATTTCCTTGTAATGGAAGCACCTCAGGTAAGTGAGGTAAGTTCATCTATTCCTACCACTATTGCAACCTCACTAATTTCTTTCGTGTGGCTATGGCAACTGTGTCAATGACCCAACAGTTGCCTACCCAAGCTACCAAACCTGTAAATATTTCAAAATCCAAATCAAAGAAAGCCCCCTCTGGTATCTCTCAAAAGATGCCAGTTGCAAAATCCACCAAAACCAAAGAGGGGAGTGTGCAGGTGGGTAAGACAGGTGAGGGAAGGGGTGAACATAAAAGAAACCCTAAGGATAAGGATGGAAAGTTGAGTGGTTCCCAGCCTAGCCACACTGCAGTTTCCCAACAAACTGCAGTGCTTAAAAAGGATAAAAGCTCATTTCTAGCTGTATCCTCCCAAAATGATGTAGTTATTGAACATAGCTCTCAACCAAGAGCACGGGCTAAGAGGGTTAGGGACACAAGCTCACCCCAAACTTATGCCAGAAAGAAGAAATCTAAAACCCTTGGGGATGCACAGGGTACACACACTGTGCAAACTGGTGCTAAAGATACAGTCACTGCACCTTCACAAATTCAGCTTGATGTGACTCCAATAAATGTGGAGTCACAGCCAAAATCTCTAGTAATAGAAGCACCTCAAACACCAAACTCACCCACAAACTCACTGGATGTGGATACGATAAATACATCAATTCCTGATTCCCCTTCTTTAACTTTGTTGGGGAAGCCAAAATCTAATGCAAGTGAGCATCATCTTTTAGATGATTTGTTGGCTCACTTGCCCATTATTTCGAGAACTGTTGAATCATCTGTGCCCAAAATATCTTCAATCAGCACAGATTCCACAATAGTTTCCATTCCTAGTTCATTCATTTCTACTCTCTCGATGGATATCGCTCATCCATCGAGTAGTGATTGTATCCCGACGGATAAGCTAAACAGCAGTTATCCGTCGGATAGCAAAACCACTCACCCGATGGATATCACTCATCCGTCGAGTATCTCTGCACAACTTCAAAATTAATTTATTTCAAGTGCAGAAGAATTAGTGGTTGTACAGTCACTATTAGGATTGAGAGAGAAGAGTGTTTTGAGTGAGAGTCTGGGTTGCTCCCAGGAAAAAGGAAAGGAAATGAGTGAAATTATGCAATCCATTTCTTCAGGATTGGAAAAAGAAAGTGAGAGGAGTCCCACCTTAGAAGGCGAAGGTGAGGGTGTGAGGGTGGGGAGCCAGGGTGAGACCCTAATGCAACAAAAGAGAGAAAACGAGAGAAATGTAGGTACTGGAGCTATAAGGATGGATGTCATTGCTAGTGAATTAATGAATGTCCAGGATACAGACAGGGAGGGACTATCTCAGCAACCTAAAGCTGTTATAGATTCCACCTCCCTTGATGCTGAGGCATTTACTCACCCTGTTCCAACTTATCAACTTCTAGCTGAACAGGGTAATGATAATGTAGAAAGGATGCTCAATCTGGTGCATACCACACAGTCTTTGATAAGAGCTAAGGATGCCATCACAACTTTGCCCTCTACAGCTGGTGATGTGGATTATGAGACCGGTGGCTCAGCTGATTTCTTTGGTGATGAAAGTGGGGATAGTGAAGATGAAGCAATGGACATAGGGGGAGAAGTAGGATCCAGTTCAAGATCAGGTATGCCATCATGGGAATTTTCAAAGCACTGTGATGAGCACTACTTCAAGACAACCCTGATCCAACTATTCAATCAGACAAATACTGCTCTTCAAACCACTTCTAATGCCAGCACCAAGAAGCTCCTTCAGGCACATCTAGCCTCTCTGCAACTTCAACAAATTCAAGGCTTCCAACATGCTAGGGATGTAAACACCATCAATGGTGATATTGAGGAGATGAAGAAGGCCATTTCAGACAAAATGGACTCTAAGCTTCCAGAAGCTACAATGATTGACATCAAGAGGCAATTAAGGAAAAATTCTGATCTTGCAACCAAGATAGATGCATTGGATACAAGAATGTCAACCATGGAAGCATCTTTAACAGCCATTCATCTTCATCAAGCCCAACAGACAGATTTACTTCAAAAACCGGTGGCTGCTCAAACCCCCTCCTCTGCTCAACTTGATGATAACAAAAAGGGGGAGAAGGGACCAAGTGAGGGGGAAAAGCTTCAAATTCAAATCAGTAAAGTAATTGTGCCTTCAATTACTATCTCAAAGCCACCAGTTACAAACAGTATAGATCTGATAAATGAAGCAGCAGCCAACATTAGAGCAGCTGAAATAAAGCAGTTGAAGCCAATCAACTGGGAGAAGATTGATGAAGATATACAAAAGAAGTTTGGACTAGTCAAGGAGCCAGTAAAGTCAGCCATCCATCACTCAAGTCAAGCAAATTTCTGTGAATGAGATGAGCATGGACTATCTGGAAAGGGGACAGTCATCCTGTATCAAATCTCCAAAGGCTGACATAATTCTGAAACCAAGGGTAATTTATCCAAAATTATCATTGAAGAACCCTTTGGATACTGTGTATGAGACACCTAAGCCTGATGAAAAGAAGTTTCTTTCAAGGTCAATTACTTTCTACAAAGATCCAGCTGATTCATCTTCCAAAAAGAGAATTGCTAAAATTTTCAGGAATGGGAAAGAAATTTGTGTGGTGGCTGGACATCCTCAATTTGCTCAAGCAAAGAGAGAAGAAAAGGCTAGATTGAAGCAGGAAAAGAAGCAAGCTACTCTAGATGCTAAAAAGGCTAAACAAAAGAAAGAGCAAATTACTATTTTGGCCAAGCTACATGCTGTAAATTCATCACAACAAATTCCTGCTCAGCCATCTGAAATCATTGAATCTCAAGATCCAAAGAAGCAAGTTGAACAACAGAAGAAGTCTCCAAGAATCAAGGAATTGGCTAAAAGAACCAAAAGGAAACTGTACATTGTTGATAAGGAATTGGAGAATTAGTTTCCCAAGGAATCCACTTCAACTACAACTCAATCATCAAAACCTTCTGTGGTATTTGAAGATATCAAGGTAATGGATCTTTACAGGAACATTCATGGTGAACCTATTGTGCCTAAGGATGAGCCAATAGAATGGAAGAACATACCAATTCCTGACTTTAATTTACTAATCCCCAGCAAGCCAAAAAGAACAAAGTCAAGAGCAGTCAAGAAAGTGAAGTTGTCACCTCTCAAATCCAAATCTCTAGCCAAAGCTCAATCTAAAGTCAACAAAGGAGATTATATGTACTTGTGTGACATCAAGGAGTTTTGTGATCTCAATCTCTATCTAGATGAACTAGATGAAGTGAAAGGAATTGATGCATATAGAAACCTACCTGAAAGGTTAGTGTTCAAGAACAAGGGAGGAAAGGAGATTCAGTGGCCACTTCACAGGATCCTTCTAGAAAGCCAAGCTGTACTGATTAAGGTTTATTCATCTTTCAAGAAGAACTTTGGGTTCAATGTTACTGTAAGAAGATTGGTACTGAAGAAGATTGAAGAACTAAGGAGTGTTAGAGCTAAAGATACACTCCCAAAGACTCTAATCATCCCTTACATAGGGAGAAGAGTGCATCTAAGGCCCTACTAGCTGATGGAGTTCATGGATGACAAAGGAGTGAGAAGATTTTTCAGATTAGAAGACCAATTGAGCATCTCTAGCAATGAGACTCTCTTGGAAATGCAAGAAAAGCTAAATCTCTTAGAATCTGATGAACTGGAATTTCACAGGCAGCTCCAAAATCAGATTGAAGAAAACAACAGAAAGCTTAGAAAGAGATCCAAACCTTCAAGAAACTAGATAAATCTGCTCAGGCTAGAGGAACATCTTGAAAATGACTGTGAGCAAAACTTTTTACATTTTGTTAATTGAAGCACTTTTCAGTATTATCTACTGTCTTTTAAAGTTGTATTTTTAGGGTGTTTTGTTATCATCAAGTATCTCTTAATTTATGGCTACAATTCCAGTAGACATAAATTGGGGGAGATTGTTGTGTATATGTTGTGTACTTGATGATTTCATGAACAAAACACCTTGGTAGATTTTACTTAGTGAAAATGTAGCACTCGACAGATAAGGATTATAGTCCTGATGGATAACCCTTTTTGGTCCCGACGGATGATGACTTATTATCCATCGAGTGAGTAGCTTATGTAACAATAAGTCTGTAGCACATTTCTGCATACACATTGTTTAGAATCTATAGTAGTACTTAAGTCATGTTGACTTTAACTAGATATGCAGAATATGTTGATTAATTATACATAAATGATGTCTTGTAATTCTGCATAAATGAAATGGAGTCAAGTGCCTGATTGCTACCCGACGGATAAACAACAATAAATTCGACGGATGATCAATAACTCGACGGATGATCATAAACCCGACGGATAAAGAATTCAAATATCTGTTGACAGTGACAACACAGTCACATGCGTCGAGTGTATGCAAATGGAATGTGGTAGCCTATTCAACTGGGTTTTCGAGAACAAATAAGCATTGCCATTTTCATGCTATTATGAAGATATTCAAAGATGCTGGAATAGAGTAATGAAGTAGCATTGTATTAGACTTGATAGTTTTTGTTTTATTATCCTGTCTTATTACTTTGTAATCTTGGTGATATATAAACTAAGAAGCAGCAATAGATTAGTAACTAAGGAACTAAGCAACCAAGAGAGAAACATTTGTAAGCTGTATTCTTAGCATTTCTCTCGTTCTTAGTTGTTATCATTTTGTAAGTAGTTGTGAGCTTTTTGCACACAGAGTTCTCTCGATATATATTATATATCTCTGGTGGAATCATTCAAATCCACCAGAAAGTTTTTAAAGACTCTTGTTTTTAATTACTTGTGTTTTGATTCATTTCAAGTAACTATTCCGCATTCTGCTAATCAATTCACACTTATATATATATATATTTGAGTTAGAACATTTTTATTAAAGAAAAAGTTTCAAGAATTCCATTCAACTCCGCTTCTGTAATTCTTGTTACATTGTTAAGGGACTAACAGTTATCATACAATCACCACACACTAAGGCATCGAAACAAATTACCTAAAGAAATCCATAAATAAATCTGCTAGAACCCCACGATAACGATTAGCCCATAATTGGACTCATCATCAACGTGGGTTCCGATGAAAGCATGGTATAACAAACGTAGTCTTTATAACGAATAAACAAAACCAAGTACGAAACAAGAGTAAGTTCACAAGTAAGAAAACTAGCATCTAAGTTACAACTTAGAACAAAGATTCACAAGTAAAAATAAGATATTCTTCGTCTTCGTTGAATCCGTGCTAAAACGGTCTTCTTACGATTCTCCTTGCGCTCTGGTATGTCTCTCACTTGAAAACGTCCTTTACTTGAATATATATAGCAGCCCCATACAATCTAGAAGTCCTTCAATTATTTTTAGAATAGAATTAGGATTCTCTGAATTCGCACCGGCGCGGGCGCGTGCTATCACAACGCGAACTCGCTGCCTTTCTGACATCCTGCGAGCGGCCTCGCCGTACTTCTGGAAAAACTTCAGATTTTCTTCTTTTCCTTGCTGCTTCGAGCCGACTTTCCACTAACTTTTATTCCAACTCCACCTTGACACCAAATTAGCACCAAAATAATGCTAATTCACCTGATTACCTAGATAATGCCTGAAATACAAAAACACTAGAAAACACGTTAAAACACTTAACAACTTGAGTACAAACGCATCAATTCAAAGCTTATTAGAAAAAATGGCCATCATACATCTCTGAAATGTGGCTGGTGCACCACACAGACTAAAAGAAACTCTTCTGAAGGTGAAAGTACCAAATGGACAAGTGAAGGTAGTCTTCTCCTGATCTTCATGAGCGATACAAATCTGATTGTAACCCGAATAGCCATCAAGAAGACAGTAGTACTCATGACCAGCCAATCTATCAAGCATCTGGTCAATGAAGGGCAAAGGGAAGTGATCCTTCCTAGTGGCCTTGTTTAGCTTCCTATAGTCCATGCAAACTCTCCACCCCGTGACTGTTCTTGTAGGAATAAGCTCATTCTTCTCATTTTCTACCACAGTAATTCCACCTTTCTTTGGCACATATTGAACCGGGCTTACCCATGAACTGTCAGAAATATGATAGATGATCCCTGTATCTAGACCCTTAAGAATTTCTTTCTTCACTACTTTCTTCATTA
Organism: Apium graveolens; assembly: GCF_009905375.1. Classification (NCBI taxonomy): domain Eukaryota; kingdom Viridiplantae; phylum Streptophyta; class Magnoliopsida; order Apiales; family Apiaceae; genus Apium; species Apium graveolens. Next base: position 131,045,295 of record NC_133656.1, read on the forward strand.
TCGGATTAAGTCTTCTTTGTTGCTCAACCGTAGGCTTGCTATCTTCCTCTAGCAGAATTTTATGCATGCAATAAGAAGGGCTGGTTCCCTTGATATCTTCTATAGTCCAATCAATTGCCGATTTGAACTCTCTTAGAAGTCTCATGAGCTTTTCCTCGTCACTATCTGAAAGATCAGATGCAATAATAACAGGCAAAGTAGATGCATCACCTAAAAACGCATACCTCAAATGCTCAGGTGGAGGCTTGAGGCGTTTAGGAGCTTTGTTCAATTCCTCCATTCCAAGAGATTCAAAAGGCATATCAATCTCCCTCTTCCAGGGAGAAGCACTCAAATATTGTAATTGTTCTTCAACTTCGTCATCTTCACTATCTTAATTTCCCAATAAGGCTTTTTCTAGGGCATCAGACCTTAGCAATTGATCAAGTTCTGAGGTAACCACAGAATTGTTGGATTTTAAACGCAGCGGGGGCATGGAAAAACACTTTTACACATATAAAATCTAAATAAAAGCATACAGATCATGAATAAAAATTCGAGGGATCGAATCTAACCTTTAAAATTAATTCGGAGACAACGATCAGAGATCCTTAGCAGTTGCTCCTCAAGTGTGAAGTACTCCACCGGTATCCATCAAGAAAACGATGTTAAGGAGGAGGAAGGAGGTGGAGAGAATTGGGTTTTCCAAACTTTTTGGGTTTTCGGGTTCGATGTGGGTTAGAATAAAATAGGGTCTATAATAGTGTATTTATAGGCAAAATTTTCAGATGAAATTTTCCCATAAATATTATTATTATTATCCCATTTATTATTCTCATTAATAATTAAAACACCTTTTAATCATTAATCCTTTTTCTAAACACTTTAGAAATAATTCTCTCTTGATTTAATTTCCAAAAATTAAATCCTTTAATTAATAATATTAAGAACTTTTCTTAATTAATTTATAATCAATTAAATCTCATTTAATCAATTATTAAATTTGCCAATTAATTATTTATTTCACAAATAAATAATTATTTAGCCATTATTAATTAATTCCTCCACCATTAAATCATTCTCTTTTTATGGTGTGACCCTGTAGGTTCAATATTAAGCCGGTAGTAGAAATAAATAATAATAAAACTATTTTATCATTATTTATATAAATTCTATAATTTATTAAATATGATTAATTAATTAATCACATTTATTCTACATCGTGAGTGATGCTTCTCAACATATCGCGACTATCCGGATAATATGAATTCACTGCTTAGAATACCAAGAACCTGTCAGTGAATAGTTACCGTACAATAAACTCCTTCTACCCTACAATGTCCCGATTAAATACAAGGCATGGATCTTGTGTCAAGCCTATCTAATTCAATCACTTGCTTACCATTTACTATGCGTAGTTCTATGCAAATTAGAAACTCCTTTCTAATTTCATTCACTCTGGCCAGAGATTCCTGAACTAGCATAAGTGGATCAACCTTGAACATTCGCTTCCTTCACTGGAAGGGGTAGATCCTTTATTGATCATACACTATCTTCGTGTACAAATTCCTATACCCAGAAGAGCCCTAATAATTGTCCCTGAAGACTAAGAACTAAACCAAAGCATAGTTCAGTGTACACAAGATGACTATGATGACCTCAAGTCTAAGGATACTTGTACAACTATCACTATGTGAACAACTGCTGACACGTGAGTGAACTCCATCAGTTGTTCAGCTGTGCGAGTCATGTTCAGTGAACTTATTCTATAATAAGCACCTACATACTAGCTATAGTGTCACCACACAAATGTCTATGAGAACAGACATCCTTCATAATGAAGCAAGCATAGTATGTACCGATCTTTGCGGATTATTAATTACCAGTTAGTAATCCTATGACCAGGAACTATTTAAGTTTAGAGTTATCATCTTTTTAGGTCTCACTATTATGATCTCATCATAATCCATAAAAAGCTTTACTCTAAACTATGGTATATCTTATTTAAACACTTAAATAGATAAAGCCCGTAATAAAAACAAAACAAGTCTTTATTAATATCAATGAAATCAAAACAGATTACATAAAAGTTATTCCTAAATCCTAATACATGATTGGACTTAGGACATATTCCTTTCAATCTCCCACTTGTACTAAAGCCAATCACTCTGGTATCTAATACCCATCTCATCTTTATGACGATCAAAGTGACTTTCAAAAAGTAGCTTTGTGAGTGGGTCTGCTATGTTGTTATGTTTGTCAACTCTATTTCAATACAATACAAGAAATGTTACCGCGCTCCCACTAACCCTTTTGTAGACGCATGGTTCATCTGCATTTTTGATAAAATCAAACTTTTTGATTGTCTCATCAAAACGAATGTTCCATCTTTCGAGAAGCTCGCTTTAAACTACATATGGTTCACAGCAGCTTACACACTAGGTTTTCATTTCCCTTGGAAAGAAAACCATCTGGCCATCTGCCAGATTTCATAGTCGTAGTAAGCAGCATTCGCAAGCAAAATCCGAACTGATTTTAACAGGGCTACAGGTAAAAGGTTTCATCAAAGTCAATCCATTGCCTTTATTTGAATCCTTTTGCCACAAGCCTGGCCTTAAAGGTCTCCACCTGGCCATCTGCTATAATCATTCTTTTGTATCCCGTATACTTAGATTACTTTCCGGATTTCATGGCACTATGCCATTTCTCTGAGTCAACACTACTCATAGCCTCATTATAGGTCACAGGGTCGTCATCATCAATGATCGACAACTCATTGTCATTCTCAATGACAAGGCCATAATACCTCTCAGGTTGGCGAGACACTCTCCCTGATCTATGAATGGGCTGTTCCACAAAAGGTTGTTCAGTCAGAACAGGTGTTTCCACTTGATCCGTAGTAGTTTGTGCTTCTTGAACTTCATCAAGTTCAATTTTGCTCCCACTGTTTCCTTCAAGGATAAACTCCTTTTCCAAGAAGGTAGCATGTCTGGAGACAAACACCCGATGATCGGTGTAAAAGTAATACCCTAAAGTCTCTTTAGGATATCCCACAAAACTACATTTTACGGATCGATATTCCAGCTTATCTGGGTCAACTTACTTGACATAAGATGGACATCCCCAAATCTTAACGTGTTTAAGACTCGGTTTCCTTTCTTTCCATATCTCATACGAAGTTTGAGGAACAGATTTTTGAAAGGCACCATATTCAGTAAATATGCTGAGGTTTCCAATGCATAACCCCATAGGTTTACTGGAAGATTTGCATAGCTCATCATGGACCGAACTATGTCTAACAAAGTTCGATTTCTCCTTTCAGATACCAATCTGGAGGAGTCCGCTGGGAGACTATACCATTTACTTTGAGATAATCTAGAAACACTCCATTAAAGTATTCACCTCCTCGATCTGATCGAAGAGTTATAATACTATGTTTGGTTGTTTCTCCACTTCATACTTATATTCTTTGAACTTTTCAAAGGCCTCAGACTTGTGTTTCATCAAACACATATCCGAATCCAGATCTAACATCTATGAAAGTAATGAAGTATGAAAATCCACCCATGGCTTGCGTAGACATTGGTCCACATACATCTGTGTGCACCATTCCTAGCAAATTTGCAGTCCTCTCTCCATGTCTACTAATTGGAGACTGCAATGCCACTATAAAGTGAGATTTTCATCATCCCTTTTCTTTTATTAGTTTGTTCAATCTGAAATAAATTATGTCACATACATACAGACCATTATTTAAAACACCACGTCCATAAAGAATATTATCTCTAAGAATAGAACATTCATTATTCTCAATAATAAATGAAAATCCCCCCAAGTCTAACATGGGAATAATATTCCTCACAATCGAGGGAACAAAATAACAATTATTTAAAACAATGATCTTGCCCGTAGGCATATGTAAATTAAATGATTCTACATCTTGAGCAGCAACTCTTGCTCCATTTCCATCAGTAGAATCACCTCCTCTTCCTCAAGAGTCCTACTTCTCCTTGGTCCCTGCAATAAATTGCAGATATGAGAACCACAGGCAGTATCTAATACCCAAGTAGAAATTTGATATAATGACATATTCACTTCTATCATGAACATACCTGAATCAGAAGCGGTAGTCTCACTACCCTTCTTCTTCTTAAATTCTGCAAGGTAAACCTTGCAGTTCCTCTTCCAGTGCCCCACCTTGTTACAGTGAAAGCAAACAACTTTGCTCTTGGGGTCTTCAACTTTTGGTGGAACCGGCGTTTTCTCACCTACTTTCTTCTTCTTGGAAGGGTTCCTCTTCCTTTTCTTAGGATTGGAACCTTCACCAATTAAAAATCATAATTAATTCATACAAGCACATAAAATTCTGAAATTTTTACCACAGATCTATATGCATATAACCTAAGCTCTGATACCATTGTTGGATTTTAAACGCAGCGGGGGCATGGAAAAACACTTTTACACATATAAAATCCAAATAAAAGCATACAGATCATGGATAAAAATTCGAGGGATCGAATCTAACCTTTAAAATTAATTCGGAGACAACGATCAGAGATCCTTAGCAGTTGCTCCTCAAGTGTGAAGCACTCCACCGGTATCCACCAAGAAAACGATGTTAAGGAGGAGGAAGGAGGTGGAGAGAATTGGGTTTTCCAAACTTTTTGGTTTTTCGGGTTCGATGTGGGTTAGAATAAAATAGGGTCTATAATAGTGTATTTATAGGCAAAATTTTCAGCTAAAATTTTCCCATAAATATTATTATTATTATCCCATTTATTATTCTCATTAATAATTAAAACACCTTTTAATCATTAATCCTTTTTCTAAACACTTTAGAAATAATTCTCTCTCTTGATTTAATTTCCAAAAATTAAATCCTTTAATTAATAATATTAAGAACTTTTCTTAATTAATTTATAATCAATTAAATCTCATTTAATCAATTATTAAATTTGCCAATTAATTATTTATTTCACAAATAAATAATTATTTAGCCATTATTAATTAATTCCTCCACCATTAAATCATTCTTTTTTTATGGTGTGACCCTGTAGGTTCAATATTAAGCCGGTAGTAGAAATAAATAATAATAAAACTATTTTATCATTATTTGTATAAATTTTATAATTTATTAAATATGATTAATTAATTAATCACATTTATTCTACATCGTGAGTGATGCTTCTCAACATATCGCGACTATCCGGATAATATGAATTCACTGCTTAGAATACCAAGAACCTGTCAGTGAATAGTTACCGTACAATAAGCTCCTTCTACCCTACAATGTCCTGATTAAATACAAGGCATGGATCTTGTGTCAAGCCTATCTAATTCAATCACTTGCTTACCATTTACTATGCGTAGTTCTATGCAAATTAGAAACTCCTTTCTAATTTCATTCACTCTGGCCAGAGATTCCTGAACTAGCATAAGTGGATCAGCCTTGAATATTCGCTACCTTCACTGGAAGGGGTAGATCCTTTATTGATCATACACTATCTTCGTGTACAAATTCCTATACCCAGAAGAGCCCTAATAATTGTCCCTGGAGACTAAGAACTAAACCAAAGCATAGTTCAGTGTACACAAGATGACTATGATGACCTCAAGTCTAAGGATACTTGTACAACTATCACTATGTGAACAACTGCTGATACGTGAGTGAACTCCATCAGTTGTTCAACTGTGCGAGTCATGTTCAGTGAACTTATTCTATAATAAGCACCTACATACTAGCTATAGTGTCACCACACAAATGTCTATGAGAACAGACATCCTTCATAATGAAGCAAACATAGTATGTACCGATCTTTGCGGATTATTAATTACCAGTTAGTAATCCTATGACCAGGAACTATTTAAGTTTAGAGTTATCATCTTTTTAGGTCTCACTATTATGATCTCATCATAATCCATAAAAAGCTTTACTCTAAACTATGGTATATCTTATTTAAACACTTAAATAGATAAAGCCCGTAATAAAAACAAAATAAGTCTTTATTAATATCAATGAAATCAAAACAGATTACATAAAAGTTATTCCTAAATCCTAATACATGATTGGACTTAGGACATATTCCTTTCAAGAATCGGCTGACTCCACCTTTAAGCATTCCTCATTTTTCGTAGGAAATTTCATAGCATTGAACACATTAAAGGTTACATCTGATCCAGCACTCGCATTGTGAGCTCACCCTTCTACACATCTATCAAGATTCGGCTGGTCGCCAAGAAAGATCTTCCCAAGATTATGGGAATCTTCTTATCCTCCTCGAAATCAAGAATGACGAAATCAGTAGGGTAGATGAGTTTATCGACCTTGACCAAGACATCCTCCACAATAACTCGCGGATATGTAACGGCCGGCTAATTGCAAAGTCATATAAGTCGGTTTTGGATCAGGTAAGTCTAACTACTTGAAGATTGACAAAGGCATCAGATTGATGCTAGCTCCCAAGTCACATAAGCATCTGTCAAAAGACACTTTTCTGATAGTACACAGAATAGTGAAGCTTCCTGGATCCTTAAGCTTTGGAGGCAACTTTTGTTGCAGCACATCACTGCATTCCTCCATGAGAGCAATAATCTCTAAATCATCTAGCTTCACTTTCCGAGAGAGTACCTTTCATAAACTTTGCATAACTAGGCATCTGCTCAAGAGCCTCTGTTATGTCACACACACACTGTAGAGGGGGTGAATACAATGTATAGTACACTCAAATCGAACTTTAAGAACTTAAGTAACAGAAAACAAACTTTATTGAAACAATAAACTCTGTTACAGTATGGAACTATTACCTCTCAGTGATGATCAAATATCACGAGAGCTGCTAGGGTTACAATGAATAATCTTCTCTAATAATGATAACACTTTTTGTGTAAACCCTATGTCTGTGTTTATATACTACACAGTTATAAGATAATCGCTAATTGATATGGAATATAATTCTGCTTCCTAAAATATATCAATAAGATATCTTTTCTTCCAAGTATTCCATTCTTTACGGAATTCCTTCTTCATGCATATCTCTTCTTATGTTTATCTTGATCTTCTTTCCTTTAATCAGCTATTGTCCTTATCTGATTGTCCTTCAGCACTTAAGTTCTGATATTTATCTTCTGATGATTATCTCCTGATAACATAAGTACTGATATCCTTAAGTCCTGACTTCCAGTATAAGTACTGATCAACAGTTAAGTACTGATTTATCATGTTCAAATAAGATCTGAAAGCTAAACATAAAACATATTAGCCATGACATTATCAAATATATCTAACAATCTCCCCCAACTTGTAAATTAATATAATATACAAGTTTAACAGATATTTAATGATGTCAAAAACATTAAGTACAAATGCATGAGAATTAGACTAGATGACTACAACTTACAGTCCTTAAAGCTTTTACCAATTTCAACTTCTGATAACAACTTCAGTCTGTATAAATATCAGTATTTAAGCAGTTGTAGATCTTCGACTTGGCTTCATCATTTTCTGATCTCTCTGATGTCAGGAGTTGTTCTGAGATAGTTCTTCAACAAACATTTCTCAGCATATCTTAGTTCATCAATCATTCTCCTTTTGACATCTTTAAGCTCTGCAGTATCTTCACCAGTTTGAAAGATTGCAGCTCTAAGATCATTGATCTTTGCTTTTCTCAACTCCTGATCTAGTCTTATGACATAAGCTTTGTCAGACTCCAGATTGAATTCAAGTCCCTTAATACCAAGATATGTTCTGATTTGTGCAGTATTAGGCTTCATATCAACAATATCACCATTGTGATCTCTGTACTTTGGAACATATATGCTGTCAGACTTAACAGAATAAAGCCTTTTCTGTCTCTGAATATGTTCTTTTAAGTAGTTTGCAGCAGTCTCTGTTAATCTGTCATCCACTTGAAGTAAGAAAAGTACATGCTCCAATTCTTCAAAATACTTCAATGGAATGGTATTTTGTCTTATATGATAAACCCTACCATCTGTCATGAAATACAACATGATGTATTCTTTCAAGTAGGTATGGTAAACCATCTGTACAGATTCCAGTTGATTCAATCCCTCAGGAGTTGCTCCAATACCTGGTTCACTCAAGGAAGTTGGATCATTGGTAGTGTTGTGTACTCTTCTTTCATCAGCACTTCCCAATCCAGTTTTATCTCTAGCTTCCTTTCCAGTAACTACTCTTGCTTCAAAACCACTTGCAGTAGTCTTCAAAGATTGAGTCTGTTTTGCTTTAGTGAATCCTGGTAAGAGTGTCTTTGATCTATTTTCTGATATCAAGTTAACTTGAGCTCTGTCAGAGGTTACTTGCTTCTTCTGAATATCAGAACTTACAATTTCTTGACTCTGAACAACTTGAGCCATGTCAGAGGTTGTTTTAAGAACTTTTCTTGAAGTCAGAGCAAGATCATCCTTTTCATCAGTAATTTCTTCTTCCTCAGAAGGTACATAAACCTTGATAGGTTCACCAACCTTTTCTTTACCCTTGGATCTTGGATCTATCTGTGGTTGTGATCTAGCCAACGTTGCTTCAGTATGTGTCCTTTCTTTGATCACAGTGCCTTTGAGTTTCAGAAGTGAATTTTTACCAGAAGCTTCAGATTTAGATGTGACTTTCTCTGATTTAAGTCTAGCTTCTTCTTCCTTTAAACTTTCCAAGTCTATTCCTGGATTTTCTTGAAGAAATAACTGTCTTGACATTTCCTCATCAAGATCTAGAAGTTCATCAGAACTTATCCTTTTACCAGCAGCAGAACTTATTCTTTTCCCAGTATCAGAACTTGTCCTGTGACTAGCTTGTCTTGATGTAAACCTTCTACATTGACTATGACCGCTACCCATTCCAGAGTATCCTTGATCATCATTTCCATCATCCTTTCCTTGCAGTGTCTTGTTAGTGTTGCACTTGGACTTAATTACCTTCTCCCCCTTTTTGGCATCAGCAGGTAGTAAAAGAGAGATAAGTAATTCCACTGAGGATTGGATTTCAGTAAGTTGTGATTGCTGAGAAGCTTGATTTGTCAGAATGTCATTAATCTGAGCTAGTTGTTTCTCTTGAGTTTTCTCAATATAAGCAATCCTGTCAATGGTAGGTTGAAAGAACTTTTTCTTATCAATTTTCCAAACTTGTTCTTGTTTGAGAAAGTTCTCCTGAATCTTGTGTAGCTCTGCATGAGTAGTTGAATGAAGACCTTGTAGATGTTTAATACTCAATGCAGTGACTCTAAGCTGGGTTTTTAAATCATCAGAATTTAATATTTCATCAGCTTTAGTCAAGTGCTCAGCAAGATGTATTACAGTTGGAACACATGAAACTGAGTTCCATTCCTTAGTCCACTCCTGACCTGCAGGAGTTTCACTCCAAGGTACTGGTACAGCCCCGGTAACAAACTTCTTTACCAGTTCAGACTTAGGAAGAGTCTGTTGAGAAGTATGTCCTGAAGGACCTGCTTCATCAACATCTATAGTTGGAGCAGCATCACCAGTATCTCCAGCATTTGCAGCATCAGAACTTAAAGAATCAGTATCTTCTGATAAGACAACAGTGTGAGTAGCAATGGAGGCTTCAGCATCCTCTAATTGCTGATCTGATACTAAGTTCCGATCAACAGCCATATCCTGATGCCCACCTAAAGTCTGATCATCAGCATCTTGATGCAGAGAAGGTGTTGTTGATAACTCTGGAGTTTGAACAGCATCAGTAACAGGTGTTGTGGAAGGATTATTTGCTGTTGGAGCTTCTAAGAGAAATACTTCAGACACAACCAAGTGTTGAACATCAATATCAGCACTTG